>NC_045153.1:18838942-18968942 GCF_900700415.2 Clupea harengus | reverse complement strand
TGATCTAATTCACAATTCAGGCATTTGCAAGTAGACAGAGACAGAGAGTGAAAGGAACAGAGAGAAAAAGAGAGAGAGAGAGAGAGAGAGAGGGAGCGAGAGGGAGAGGAAGAGAGAGAGCGGAGAAAAACATCAGGGAAGAAGAAGTGTGATAAAATGATAATTAGTGTTAATTTGATACCATTGCCTAGCAACAGACGATAGGCTGTAATAAAGGAGTAATGAAGTCTATTTTTATCCTCCCTTGTCTTTCCGCCCCCTCTCTCCCCTCCCCCTGACAAAACCCTCTACCCCTGTTCTGGAAAGAAAGACACATACCTGATCTCTTTTTTCCTTGGAAGAGAAGGGTCAACCAGGAGATGACAGGAGGGGATACTGCGGGGTGGGCAGACCTACCCAGAGGCTGTGGGTCAGGGGCTTTCTGTTCTGATGACACCTCTCGGTCGCACCATACTGCAAAGTGATCTTTTCAAGAACATGGAGCACGGTTGCGACGATGGCCAGCTGGGAAAACTGTAATAAGGCCGTGTGGTTAAAGGCAGTGTTGTTAAAATCAGTCTGATCCCAGATCTGTAGGGCAAACCAAACTGGGCAACATACAAATATTTAAAGATTTCTGTGTTGGTTTTTAAGTCTTATTTTCTGTTTTATTTCCAAAGCTCGTTAAACAGAATTTCAAGACTCATAAAAAGCCATGCCAACATATCATGTTGACATGCGTCTCCTTCATTTCATTGGCACAATCCTCCCACACATCTCCACACACACTTGTCATGGCACATTATCAAGATTCAACTGTGGTTTTGATTAGTGTTTGTCAGCAAAGGCATGGCATCGAAGATGAGGTTCTGCTTTTTCCTTTTCAGAAATATACATGCTCTTATCTCTATTTCCATAATGACAAATGATGAAAGGCCATTATACAGTTACACTGACGGCATGTTCACCTAAGCCATAGGCATGATAGATAGACAGACTGAGACCGACTAATTCGACTTTGATTGACAACACTCTAGTCGCTGTAAGAATTTATCCGAGCTATGAAGAATCAAGAAAAATTGGAGAGGCTCATAGGCATTATGTACAGAATATATTTAAGAGAAGCTCCCCTGCCCGTCTCTCTCTCTCTCGCGCTTCCCAGCAAGTAAAAATGTCCGAGGCATTTGAGGGCTCAAATAGTCGTGAAGAATTGCTCATGAATGAAGGAGTCCCTTAATTCATCCACAAATTACACATCCTGTTCATTAGTAATTGCCTTGAGCTGAAGAGGAGCAGGCGTGAAATGTCAGTTAGGTCACTGGGACATGATTAGACTCTCCATCAGACAGAGCCACATCATCTATTAAGAAGATTGCCATTGATTCAGCCACATTAAAGTGGACTTGTGAAAGAATTCATAAGAGGATCCAGTAGACGTCCCTTGTTGCAAACATGGCTTCCGTATGCATGTCTGTAATCGTGTTTGAGGACTGAGCACTGTATTGCACACAAAGATTAAATTCATCATCATGTGAAATCAAACATTTCAATGAGCAGATTTAATCTTTCAATTCAGTGCATGCCTATTGATGTACGGAAGCGTGGAGAAGCCTCACAGGAATATTGTCAAACCAGTAAACAAATATGTGTAAACAGGGACTTGTTTGCAAACAAGAAAACAAACAAAAATAACAGCATGTTAATATATCAGTCATCGTAATAGTACAGACAATGCCTCAACCTTCTCTTCTCTCTTTGCCTCTTCCTTATCCTCTCTTCTTCTGCCCTATAACTCTATCTTAACACCTCTGACACATTCAAACACAAAGCATTCTCTCTTGACAGCAATAAGTACATTTCCATACCACATCCTTTAAAAAAAAAAAAAATACTACCTCTATTGTTTTTGTTTTGTTGTTGTTATTGTCATCATTTGGGAGTTGAAACCTCTGAAGGTATGACCAGCACCATTCAGGTCAATGGTCACCATCACCAGATTTATCATATCTGTAATTCACACTTAATCAAATCCCTGAAGCTGATCACATAGGCATGGCTGCATCTCCTATCTCTGTCATAGCTCATGACACATAAGTGGTGAATATGGGACATGATGACTGTCAGTTTTTGTTTTGCCTCCCATATGCATAGACAAACACCCGGCCCAGACTGCAGCCCACTAGGGACCAGATCGGTCCCTGATCTGGTGTGGATATATATGCGGATTGGGACCAGAGCCGGGCCAGGTCTGCTCCGTACTGAGCTTCTGTCACTCAGGGATTGTTCTTGTTGAAGCCGTCTGTCACAGATGGACTCCAGTGGAGTGGCAGGACACATGAGGGCTGCAGGGGGGAGTGAGAGGTGATCTCATGGCTCTCACTGATCAAACACAGACAGATACAGATACTCCCTCTACACCAGTCCACAGGAGCCGGAATGTGTGCCGTGCCAATTCTGGCTGGAGGCTTAGGAGACACAAATCCAAGGAATGTTTTAGGTTAGGTTAGCTGCACATCAAGAGACAACTAACAGATGAATCAACGGAATGAGAGGAATATAGGCAATACATGCACACACTCTCAAGCGCATACACGCACATACAAACACACACACACACACACACACACACACACACACACACATTGAAGGGAATGTGACATATATCTCTGGAAATATTCAACAGTCATATTCAGTGCAAAATGGAATCTAGCTCACTGTGCTATACAGTTTGGAAAGTCAACTGCTGACAACATTATCATGCAACAATCTGAACAAAAACTAAATTAGCTACATTGACAGGTCATAGACATGCATATATATGTTGCACTTATCCTTCACTGAAAATATGCATGTACCTTAAAGATATCACAGTCACAACCCACTTGCCATTTCACACTCTAAATTGTAATAGCTGTTATTTTTGAGCAATTTCTCCTGTTCAGAAAACACTTTATTGTCTCCCCCTCTCCTTTAAGGAGAGGAAGTTTAATTATGTCCACAATATAATGATCATGACACCTGTAATTAAATTGGTGTCTGACATTCTGCTTTGATATTTTAAGTAAGAAAATGTACTGTACTGCTGCAGGCAGGTTACATAAATCTGGCGTATTGTGAGATTGGTATAAATATCATCTCTTGGCAGACAACATTAGAGATTCATTCGGATGTTACCATGGCAGCGACAGAGAGGTCACCAAAGCCTGGTGTTGTAATTCTCTGGGAGGAACATTTCTTGCAATAACAACAAGATCTCATTAATTTCTAAGATTTGTTCTTTATCCACCGGTGTCTCAAACCAAGTCATCTCCCCTGAACAGAGTTGTCACAATTTTAACAGGTGCTTTGGAACTTACGTGATCTTTCAGCCCTGCTGTTGTTCACCCCGTAATGCATCTGTAGTCCATTCCTATTGAAATATATGACAGCTGATGGGTAGTTTTTTTTGTCATTTCAATACAGATCATTTCTAAGCCCATGTGAAAAAGGTTGATGTTGTAACAATAATGAAGTGCTAGTACCTATATGGTGTCATGTCCTACATTGCCTATACTGCCTTTGAATGGTATTTTTTTTAGCCTTTCATTTTACTGAAACAATGGTGCCCTTGAGGTTTTCATGTGACATCCATATCTTCCTCTTTTTTAATTTCCCCCTTACCCCATAGGGAGAACAGAGGACACTTTACCATGGTAACCCAATGCTATTCCTCTTTCTCGCTCTTTCTCTCTCTCTCTCTCTCTCTCTCTCTCTCTCTCTCTCTCTCTCTCTCACTCATTTGCTCACTCGCTCGCTCTCTCTCTCTCCTTGCTATATCAGTGTTCCATAAAGTCTTTCATGTGTGTCAGTGCTTTTTCTCTCGGAGATACAAACTAGGCTTGTACCCTTATTGTCTCCCGACAAGCTGACATCAGCAGCACGGGAAGGGGAGGACTGGTGTTACCGAAGACCTTGAGGCACACGCAACTTATTTTAATCCACAGACCAGCAGTGACCACTTTGCATAAATTCATGTTATACATTTCCTGACAGTGAACCTACTGGATATTACTCTCAAAGCAATTGTATTGTACAAAGTACAAATGACAACATAAAAACATTGTGAATGTGAGACAAAACCTGCATATGCACAGTTAATGTAAATGTTATAAAAATGACATTTACATTACATTAGTCATTCAGGCTTCCGTCAGTATTGCACTCTTATGAGTAAACTAACACTGAAACATCAGTCCGCTCACAAAGCAGTAAAAGTGGCCCATTTCAGCAGAATGCACCGTGTCAATGAGCTCCAGGTGAGTTTCCTCCCGGCAAACCGTTGGTCAGCACATCCTCAGCTTCACCACTCCGCAGGCTGACACGCTTGGGTATTGGCCTTATTAAAGTGGGGAGAGGACCGAACACACGTACATACACAAGCACACACACACAAACACACACACACACACACACACACACACACACACACTAATACACACTAACACACGTACATAGACTCATAAACACGCAAACACACATACACACACATTCATACATACATTGCACATACACACAGTATAACAGTAATATAACAACGCAGGCCAATTTAAATTACACAGAACAGTATCAAAGCAACATTTCTTAGATTTGCTGCCAGTCTTAATGTTGACAGGTTGGACTGCCACATAAAGTAATTTTTAGTTGTCATTCAGATTAGGCGTGATATAAACCAGCATTTACTTGAAGCATTGCCATTGCCTTCCCGCATGAAGAGCATCAAAAAGGATCAGCTCTTGCATCAGGTTTTAAAGGAACAGATAATTAAATGGTTTTCTCTAGATTTATGAATGTGCCCACAGACCCGTGCATGGATTTAGTCATTACACAACATTATTCATTATTTTTGGGTTTTTTGGTGCTGCTGATTACTGCTTCCTGGCCTGTCAGTTTCTGAATGATCTAAATAGTATGACACATCGGTATACCCTAGCACGCCAAATTATTTCAAAGAACAACACCCCAGCATGTGGTGGGTTTGACATCAACAGCTCATTTTTTTCCCCAAAGCCTGCTGACAACATCCACCACAGTTTGCTTTCCCCTCTAAATTACTGCTCCTCGTAAATATCAAAGCATCTTATCCTAACATGGAGAGAATAGATAGCACCTGAACACCTTACTTCTCAGCTTATTCACATATATATTCACCCCTCACTTTCAAATAATGACGGATAACATTTTAATCCACACAGAGGTTAATTAAATGACAGCGAGAAAGAGTCTGTGTCAAGGATGGCTCTGTCGCAGAGCACTTGAAACCCCCAGTCAGAGAGAGTAAATGTCACCTTGCTCATGTAAGCCACCGCCAGTATCTTCTCCATTGCAGATACTCATTAAGGAAAAACACTTGTTCCTGATCTTTATTTAAAACAAACATCCAAAGTTGAACTCTGTCCTTTTGAAGTTTGCGGCTTGGGAGGCAGAAGGAAAATGAGCAAAATGAAAGAGGATTCAGTTCTAACAGAAGCTTTGCAACACTTCATGAAAGGTCTACACAACATATGGAGTGTGGAGATATTTTGATCAGCATTGGCCATTTAGCAAGTGAAAAGGAGATATTCCATATTCCGTCCATCTGAAAGAAAGAGAGAAAGAGCGGGAAAACATGCTCAGAAGAGGATATTTAAAGTCAGGACCTCCATTGATCGGAGACATTAAACAAAACTCTCTGATTACACTGTAATGTGCAGAGGAGCGCAGACAGCCTAACCTGTCCACGCTCATTAAATTCACACTGAGATGGTGAGCTTTAATGAACGATTCAACTTCACAGACAAGAAGGAGAAGAAGAAAAAAAAGACTTGTCCACAAACAGTAAGATTAATCAGTGTGGACAGCAAACAGATTTCAGTGGGCTGTAGGACCGAAACATTATTTTTGGATCCAAGGCTTCAGCATCTCCCCCTCCGCCCACACAATTAATCAAACGCAAACAACAGCAGGACAATATGGAGGGGAGGGGGAGGGGGAGGAGGAGGATGCGTGGTTATTAGCCACGGACAGCTAACTATGTGCCACTGTTTCATCTCTCCTGACAACAGTGGAGAACGGATCACAAACGGTCAGAGTTGTTACGACACAAGTGCAATTTATTTCTCCTCATAATACATTGTGGAGGGTAAGCCTAAAATGTACCTGGTGATATTCATAAAACTGATCAATATCATTTTTATTGATCTCTTTGGTTAGATAGGTCAAAAGAAGGAAAATGGTTTCATGTGTGACAACTGGAGCTTCAGTGCAGACAGCTCCCATGTCGTCACCATAAATTACATGATTTTGTTTGGAGTATTATCCAGATGTTGGAAATTTGGGGATTTCTAGTGTGTCCAGATTAAAAATAAAAAATTTCTAAACTAACTTTTAAACTTTTAAAGGGAATTGTTTATATACTAGTGAAAATACATGCCATGTACAGTGAAAAATACAGTGTCATAGCAATTTACCCTTACATGTTACCCAGACATTTATATCTATGTGTTTTGATTGACTTTATTCCTGTTGAGACTAAAAGTACCTAATAGTAGTCTTCACGTTAGTTTTCATTTGACTTAATGTCTGATTTTCACAAAATCTTGTATATATCTTTATTTTTTTTTATATTTTCTATACATTTTTTGTATTTATATGAACCACTCTAGTATTAACCCTCTCACAGTTACTCCATACAAAGTTGCAAAGCACCTCTGGCTTATATGTGGTACATTCACATACCTCTGAAGTGAGGCTTGATCTAAGCGTGTTGAGAGAGAAACAACTATTCCAAGATTTCATCCATTATGGACCTCCATCATCCTGCTTCACTCTGCCACAGTCTCCCCTCTCAATAGCCAGCAATGTATTGCCTGGCAGTAGAGCAAATAATCAATGATGATGGTTTTATTGGCCGAATAATTACCTTACATTTTTATTACAGCCACATAAGGAGGAGGCTGCTTAATAAAACTCCTGAGCGACCACAACAGCCATACAGGAAACTGCATTTGGTAGGAAATAAAAACCAAAGGATGTGTGGAGAGCAAAAAAAAAAGAACAACATTCATTTGTTTCAGCTTACAACTGATCTTTGTTTTTTTTTCAATGCTTCCCCAGGTTAGTCTTTGAACGGTGCGATTCAACGCCAGCATGGTGTCCCTTTTTTTAATTGTGCACACTCGGCTCTCCCTGCAGGACTATATGCACACAATGGCATAGGTTCTGTCAGGTGCTTTGCTGGGTTCTCGTGCATTAATCATCCCTGTCTATGTGGTGGAGAAGGAAGCCAGCTGGGGTCGCGGTTGCCTGACAACAGCATGTAGGACTTCTAAATGTTATCTCGCCGGTCCATAAGGAGGACGCGCCACCTGAAGGGAGTGTGGACCCATCTGGTGACTGGGAAACATCAAACTGCATAAGCTAATCTAGCCTCTTTGTGGGGAAGACACTTGTTACCAAAAAAGAAGATAATCAGTTCCTATACTTTCTAGAAATGATTCCTTTTTCAAAGGAGCATTGTTTCATTTTGTTGTGATTTAGGAGTCATTTGAATTCTCCTGTTTTGAATTAATTTTAAATCTGAGGAATGAATCTGAAAAGAGGAAACAAAATGAATTAAAATATTGATGTTGTCCCCAGTCTCACATCTTACAAAAGATGGAAATTGGTTTCAGTGACTGACAGTAGCATAGTGCATATGACTGTCTCTCTGATACAGTGTAAAGACATGTTACCGTCATCCCTACTGAAGATATTTTGGTTAAATTCATTGTCAACCTTGATGGAAACACACACCATCATTCTCACTGAAAAAAATCAACATATTGTTTTCTGAGTTGTCACCATCATTATCTCTAGAGTAACCATGTCTTAATATTTTAAAGTAGTCATCAGATGACTGCAGGTGAGATGTCTTTATTAATCTCATTGAGGCTTACAGGGTAATCGAATCATGTTTAAGGATTAACTGTGTTACCCGTTAATTCCCTTATTGCTTTGCAGAGCTGACAGGAGTTCTGATGAGACTGCTTGACCATGAATGTATCTGGATGTGAAATAGGATTATTCTTCAGATGCACCAGTGGCAGTCTACATATTGTTACTGTCATTCTCATTACAAGTGTGACTGGTTTCTAGGGTTACTAGTACTACTGCTATTACAATTCATCACAACTAATTTCTCATTTCAACATGGTATATATAATCTACCATTAATGTCTAAAAAAAACACAGGCTAAACCTTCACAACAGAACAAAGTTCACTCATTATGCAAATACATTTGGTGTAAAATGGATATTAAATGTCAATCAATTTTAAGCCTTTTATATTCCTGTTAACATTTTGACATGACATCAAAAAGTTTCAGTGTGAATATCAAATAACAATTATTTCATAAAACCTTTATTACCCAGGATAATAGCTAAACTTTGTTTGGTGCATGACTAAATGTGCAAAGAATCACTCTAACTTGAAATTCAATTAAAGCTGCCCAGAACTATTATAGTCTACCTTATTGGCTCTGACAGAGGCCTCTAATAAAATAACTGCAATAATCCCCATCAAGATCACTTAATGACAGACCACCAGAGTGTCCTCTTGTGGGCTGTGTAGGCTGTGCTAAATCATAAAACCATTCTTTCAGTTCGCAACACCTGTTCATAACATAAATATTAAATTTGCCAAGTAATTGTGCACAGATACCCATTAAACCATGCTTTGGAACTGTGTACGGGTAAGGAAGTGTAAATTCCACTGGTTATCTAAGGAGACGCCCCAGGGATACACAAGTGTATTTTGGAAGATCAACACTACATAAACAGTGGCGTCATGCCCATTGAAGCTGGTGTGGCATGTGCCCCATCAGATGTTTTATTTTATTACTATTATATTTTTATAATATGTAGAAGTGAACCTTTTATATTATGAGTCAAACGTATTCTCCTAATGCATAGATTGTCATAAATGACATAGATAGATTATACCTCAAAAATTCCCAGGGTATTGGTTTCTTCCAAAAGTTGCAGGATGAAATCAGTTCACAACAGCAGATATGCAAGTCGCACGCACATGGGACTCTGCTGTACATCAGTGCAGGGGGAGGTTGATTAACATGTGTTGCTGAAGTGGTGATCATCAATCCTTTTTTCAAACGTGTTTAAATTAAATGCAATTTGTTACAAAATTACACTTAATTGAATTTGAGAAATTAAGACATAGTTTGCCTTACAAGATAGTTGACTAGTACCAGATACAGTTAGTACAATGTTTTTAAAAAAAGACAGAAAGGCCCAGCCCTGTCCTCAGTCAGGAGATTGACAGATAAGGCAGGCATGCAAATCCTTATAGCTTCCCCTCCCCACCTTGTTCCCCCATCAGTGTGTGTTGGTGTGGTTGTAGGTTATATGTGCTTAGGCTAGTGGTGAGGATGGATCTTTCAAGGAGGCTGAGCAGTTTGGAAAAAAGGTTACTACTGCTCAGTCTAAATTGTTATAGCCAGTGGAGCAGTCACTGCTATGTGATGTCAGCACAGTCTCATCTCTACTTATGGTGCTTCCTATGCATTGTGTTTGAAAATACAGCAATTACCCAGTTGGCAGGTTCCTGCCATCTGAGGCTTTATTATCTATGTCCTCTAAATGATTTTGCACTGTGGATATAGTCTTTTATGTGAAGTTATGCCCCATAAAATGTTTTGAGTGAAGCAGACCAGATTTACCACTAAAAGAGGCAGCAGTGTAGAAGCTGGTGTAGAGGTGAGTGTCCTTTTCAATCACCATTACAGCATAAATAATAGACATGAAAATAAATATGTGTGGGAGATTACTGAACTACAAAAACTGATTTAGTGAAGATTTAAAATAATAAATAAGTCTATATATATATGTCAAATTGCTAAAATTGTGTCATTATTTTTCCCTGGGGATGGACGCCAATGCTTTGGCTTGTATGGTGCCCCTGTTCATAAATACATCGAGGCTGAAGGGGCTCAGGACAAAACCATAACATTATGAAGGCCGAGCCCAAATTGGAGATGGCCAATTAGCCTATTCCCATCCTGGTGGATGAGAATGTATGTTCTGGCGATATGGGAGAGATGGAAAGGTGGTCATGCAGTAGAAACATCAGCAGCATCTCTGTAAAGGAATGTGTTGAAGTGTGGGATTCCCATCCACTGTGAATTGAACCAACACAGGGGAATGCAGAGTTAAATGGTAGATCTAATCTTTAGATCTTGAAGATTTGAAAGGTCTGCGAGACATTTGTCTCCTTGGGTTGTGACTTACACTAACAGCCAAAGATCTCTCTCTCTCTCTTTTAAATCAAGCATACACCCACCATCAGATACATCAGCCCAACTATTTATAAGAGAGGGCTGTCAGTAGCCGTGAAAAACAGTGCTTCATCTGTCTCCCCCTCATTCCCTCTCTCTCTCTCTCTCTTTCACACACACACACACATACACTCACACATATGCACACACACTCTCTCACATACACACACTCTCTCTCTCTCTCTTTCAGTGCTCTCTCCAGGGCAGCGGAAAGCTGGAGCACAAGTGGGCGAAGCCGTGGGTGTCCCAATGTTCTGCTGGCCCTCACCCACCGGGGTGAGTCAGCGCGGGGCTCTGTGTTCAGAGCCGCAGTGCTCCCTCACGCCCACGCCGCCGCCTCTAGAGCCACCTGACTCCAATAACTTCTCTGATGCACCCTTCACTCTGAGGGGCAATTTCAATCACACAGAAAGTTTACTCTCTCTCTCTCTCTTTCTATCTCTCAATCTCCTTCTCTCTATTACGTGTTGCATACACTCACACATACACATGGACACGCATGCATGAAAAGACACACACACACAAACACACAGAGATGACTAAACATGCACACAGTCTATGCGCTGTAGATAATGTAGTAGTCATGCATATCTGACTATTATATAGCACACCTGATGTATTGTAGAGGGCACACATAATTGTCATAAAGGACATTTGGCTGGATTAAAAATATACCTATTGTTTACAGCAGCTTCAGCTAGCTTGATCAAAGAGTGATGCACCCAAGAAGAGGGGGCACAGATAAAGTGAAATGATTTCCAAGTCTATTTACTGGAAGAAAAACACACCACTGACATTATGGAAGACAAAAAGCGAAGACCATTCAGATGAATTTGAATATTGGAGTCAACTACCCTCTAAAATATGTCTGAGGTGCCAAATAAAGTGGGGGGTAAAAACCCAGCTTTGCACAATAAGGCAGAGGCCATATGGGACCTCATGGAGCTCCGAGTGTGAACCTGATTGGTCCAATATGGCACTTCAGCTTTGCTAAATAAGTGAGGGCAAAACGTGACCCCTCTATTTCAGCTGAAAAGAAGTGGCAGACGTCTGTCTTTACGATCAATTTACAGATAAAAAACTCATTCAGTGATAGCACATGGTAGGAAAAAAGCAAGAAAGTGGCAAAAGGTATGCCCCAAAGGCCTATATGTTTGAGACAGGAGCATCCAAAATGTGCTATCTCTACCTGTGAAAGAAGTTAGGAGGCTCTGTGAGGATTTAGTATGTCATGCTTCATCCATTTTTCACTGCTACTCAAAGGAAAAAGCAATATGATGGCCTAAATGGTGTCTGTATACTGATTGCAATCAAACCAGCTTGGATGGACCTTCACATGATTGATTTAATTTTCAAAATGGTAAGCCTATCACTTGTAGTGTGCGGTCAGTACCTCTCATCCTACCTCAATCTACCACTATGAATCTATTAATAAGGACCAAAAATCTGTCAATACAGTGAGCTGCATTCCTTAATTCAGTACATCTCCTTGAAATGATTTAGTATATTGAGTGTTACACTGTCTTTATTCATTCATTCATTTACTTGTTTATTTATCTACTTCGCCTTTCACAACTACAATAGCCTGATTTTTTTTTTTTTCAAATCTGTGGATATTTTTGCAGTGCTGGAGTTCATAACCATATCCGGTGTGTGTCACCATTGCTTTGAAGGGTATTTACATAATTTCATTTTTTTTGTTTTTTACAGCTTCTTCAACTACACTGAGATACTGAGGCGCTGGTATCCATTCGAGGGTGTCTGCCCACACATCTCAGCGGCTCCAAACAGAGCTCTCTCTTCTGCCCACTGCAGTAGCCCCCTTCTCTCAGTGCCGGCTTCCCACTCAGTGATTATGTAAAAATAACGGGGCCACGGATCAGCCATCTCTTTAGCAGGGCACACACGTCAGCAGCACCAGCAACAGCCTTTGCAAAGGCACCAGTTTATTTTTACGGGGTGGCAGGGAGATGTTACCCTCGGATGAACCCAAAGTTTCTCTCTTGTGTTCAGCAGTGGTATGTAACATTGCTTCCTAGAATGACTCAGTTCAGATGCCAACCAGTGTCTGATTCAGAGACGGAGAGAGAGGAAGTGTGATTGCATTACGTGATATATTATACAATAAAAATGTTTGTGTATGTGTCAACATGTAGGTGATGTGTAGGTCACTGCCAAGAGTTTGGAAGACTCCAGCCATTTGTTCATTGAATGCATGGCAGATGGCCATATGGTTGAATAGAAGCTGGTCTTTTCATAAAGTAGACTATGAAAGACTCCGAAACACAGTGTTATACAATGAAGAAGACACCATCTGACATCTGTGATCAATACTCCAGGTTGTCACTTGCTTGATTTGCACCGGATGGCTGACTACCCCTTAAGACTCTAGTCTCTCTATCATAATGATGCGCCCATACTCTTTTCTCCAAACTGACTCTCTGACCCTTTCCAACGCTGCTTGCTTCAAGCATTGGTTCCAATGCTGTCGATCTGATAATCTTCCTCAATCTCTGCAGTCTCCTCAGGGATTTGTTTTGCAGAGCAATTTTAGCTAAATCTGAAACACAACAAAGATCGGTCATCTGTAGCCAAACCCTGAAGAAAGGGGGAGAGTTTTCGTTCACACAACCCAGAAATTCTGAAATTTCCCCCAAAGACCGATATGTGCACGGACAGAGATGGGCAGTATTTCAATTACTTGTATTTGAAATACATATTTCAACTGCTTTGAGTATTTTGTAATTTGTATTTGATAGGGCCGATAAAAAATCTAACGTAATTTGTATCAAAATACTTTAGAGTAGAGTAATTTTGTATTTAAAATACTCAAAATACTTTCTCCATTGTTAAGGCAGAAGGAGATTTTTTTTCTGTCAGATTCTACCACTAGACCATCTGATCTGCCTCTGAATGTCATTGTCGAATCAGGCAACAGTCAGGCAAAAGTGGTGCTTCAAATGACCCCGCCCCTTTTTGGGGCGAAATGGAAATCGCCCAGATCTCTCTCATTGACTCTCACGTTAAATCCATTTTTTTCACAAAAGAGGGCTGTGTTCGAAAACTTAGATAGCTGTCTTGATCCTTGTCAATTTATCTTCATTAGTACGCCGACTTAAAGGAGGTTCTTTCAAAGAGAGAATCGAGTTGTTGCACCGAACGTTAGCCATCTTGACAGAATGTATTACGGCACACTTTACTACTCTGCAATACAGTGCACTGCAATACAGTGCACTTACATATGTAGTTTGTTCTGTCGCTGATTAGTGTTGTCTCAAATGGAACACTGAGAGACACAAATGTGGGAGCCTTTAACCCGTAAATCTGTGCTCCGGCCACCTGGAAATTTGGCGAAAAACAAAGATGGCGGACCAAAACTCTGCTGACAGCCGTGTTTTGTATGTAAATGTACATCTTTTAGCGTTTTCTCGCTTAGATTTTTTAAAAGTTACAGAGAAATAGACACTGTACTATCAGATAACACAGTTATTGTAACCAGCAATAATGGTTGAAGTGATTTGCGAAGCGTCAGTCAGCCAACTTTCCAAACTGAAAAGCTTCCGGAAAGGGCTCCTCCTCTTCCGCTACGTAGCCAAGATGGCGCCCGTTTAGAGTGAGTAGTGTCCATTATTTCACACTGCATTTTTTGACCGTTTGCAGTGCGCCATCCAGGTACTTTCAGTGCCCTGAATTCTGCTGGTTCTGTCAGTGTGAACGCCCTAAGCACTGAAAGTCAGTGTTTGAAGTGTGCAAGTGTGCGGTGATAGACACGGCCTGTGACTTGATCAAAGCCGTATGACGTCCTTATACACAATTACGTATGACAAAAGCATGGTGGGGCGAGCCCTCCCGGAAGCCATAGAGATTGCATTGAGATCCCTGTTTAGTGAAAACATGAGTCACACAGCTGCTGCCTGCAAATATATATATATATATATATATATATATATATATATATACATACATAATCAATCAAGTTGTTGTCTTTTAATAGCTTTGCTTACACTGATATTCTGTGACTGTTTTTCCTATTTGTGGGGTTCCCCAGAGCTTTGTGTACATTATGTAGCCCAAACCTGAATGCTCTGCTATACCAAACTGTGAGAAAACGGAAAATCCAGAAAAAGTATTTCCTATATTTTAAATACAAAATACATGTATTGTATTTTGTTACATTTTCTGGCACCAGTATTTTGTATTTTATTTTGATACATTTATTTGAGGGGTATTTTGTATTTTGTATCAAAATACATTTTGATGTATTTTTGCCCATCTCTGTGCACGGACAGGTGGAAATGTATTAGGCTCATCCTAAACAGCTTGCATAACAAGAACCCTGCTGATCTTTTTCATGTAACAAGTGAAGTCAGTAGTTTCATCAATGAGTAAAAACTGAAACAAAACAGAACCCATTTAGTTACAGTCAACTACGTGAAACTGGGTGTCCAAACGTCCTGGTTTGGCTGCCCGGACAGGAAGCATACATTGGTCCACCAGTGGTTTTGGTCCGTACACCATTGGTGTGCCACTTCTAGTAAGCTCTCAGACCATCATTATCTTTAGTTTAAATGGGAGTGGATATTAAGAAAACAACATGAAATGTTAGCAATTCCTGGAATTTTAAAGTCATATCCTTGGCATAGTCTATTTAAAATATCAGACGCTAAACAGAAGTTCATGGCAGTCTACTAGAAGCCCTTTAAGGTGAAAAATGACTATGGGCTAGCAGAACCAACTGTCGGTGGCATGCCAACATTTTAAAATCTAAATAGCCTAACTAGTTAACATTAAATTATTTTGTTGAAGCACTTTATTAATTGTTCTGAATGGATTTTATGTTCTCTGTCTCTAAATGACAATTAAATGCCTTAAGAATTAAGAGGATGTGACTTGAAGGCCTGCGACTTATAGGCAATTTCTGTTGACAGAAATTCAGGTTGCACAGCTGTCTATCTGGTTTTATTGATTTTTTGAATGTCAGCACTTGACTGACAAGTGTCAAAATAGGCTGCTGTCACATCTTTGGTCCTGTTGAAATTAAAATATGACAATAACCTAACAATAAGAGTGCCCTAATCTTTCGTGAGTTGCTGTTTCAGTAAAGGACTATGGTCAGTGCCATACTAATGATATGAACATTAGATTCATCCTCCCAAAATGACCCAAGACTGGTAAACAGCTGTGCGAAGTGAATGCCAACAGTTTCCTGTAGCTAACTTTACACATTTCATTGTTAATGGGATACGTTAGTTCTCTACGTGCGTTAAAATTCTTCGATCAAGACAATAGTTATCCATGGTTGTCGCATGGCGCACTAATCACTGGCAAATAGATTTCACAGAAACCTGACAAGATTTCACCAAGAAGAACATCATACTATATCCTAATCTACTCATTACACTAGCTGTCATTCGTAAAGTCTGTCAGTTTAAACAAATCTAACTGGTGCGTAATATCAAAGGTACTCGAGGAAGACTTTGGCGATATTTTAAGGTGATTACAATGATTGGACGATATGGCCTGTCAGTCGATGTGTAGCATGCTGTTCGGTCCCGTCTGTGGACGCTCTTTCTCTCGCCGAGCTCTCATGTTTCCTATTTAGATTGAATAACAAAATAATTTTGTCCACCGTGTCACAATAGTTGTTTGCTGAAGCTACTGTCTTTATTGTGGACAAGGTAAGACGATTTACGGTCATTTTTCAGTCTTTGATGACGTTTCCGAAATTTCAATGAAATCATTTTAAGCATAATTTGCGAGACCAATCCCATGCCAGCTGGCTAGCTTGCTAGTTTACAGGTTAGCATTCTGCTAGCAAGCTAATCCATGACAATCCAGACATTAGATGACCGAGTTAGCTAGCTCGCTAACCAGGCCGCTGGGTACGGTCAACGTAGTTCTGGCTAACTTATCCTAGTAAAACCAATGAAACATTTGAGCCGTCAAGCGCATCCTTTCTTGTCATTAATATATGGTTCATATTCAGTTAGTTGATGACAGTGAGTAGATAACTTTTCATGTGGAAATGGTGTTCATTACCGCCTCAACCAGTTGTATAGCTATGTAGTTAGCTATACGAATTAGTTAACGTTAGCAGGTTGAATGGCTAAATGTAAACCCACCAGCTAAATTAGGTAGCAAGTAAGCTAGCTGGCCGTCTCACGAGGCCCTCTTATCTAGTATGACATTCATTCTATCTACTTAAATCCTAGGTAAGATGGCTAGCTAATAATGTATGGCTCATTGTTACGGTCATTGTTGCAGGGAATCGCCTGTACGTTATCTCGTAACGTTACGCGTTTTAAAGCAAGTCAGCATGAGGGTAAATTACATTAATGTCACCTCCCATTTGATTCAAAAAAGGTATTGCATTCAGTGTCTGGCTTATTAGCTAGTCATACCAAGTAAGGTGAGCCCATAACGTCCCTTATTCCCCGGGGACATTTCTAAAGTTCAGTTACGTTAATTAAAGTGCAACTCGTTAGTTCATGATGTTATTTTACGGCCATCCAAACCTCTCATGCACAAGTTTTCAGTGCCGAGAAAAGTCACTTGCATGTTTGCAGTGAGTCGTAATAACCTCTCTAGTGAATCTTAAATTGCTAAATTAATTCAAGTTTCATGGTTATCGATAACTGGCTAACGTCAGCCAAGTTTGGTTATACGCTGTGATGTGAGGCCATCGAAGCGGATAAAGTTCAATCGGATCAAAGACCAAAGCATTGAACGAACTTGAATTCCTATGATGTGGTATCACAGCAATGAAAGATGATTTGTAATCAATGGCAGTTGTAAATCACATAGCTTATGAAGTTAACGTTAGCTACCATTGCTGCAGCGTCTACTATTTTAAGGTTAGTTCACCAACATAAATTAGCTAGTATAGCAAGCCACCGCGAGTCACTCATATCTCGACAAGTGGGTCTGACGTTACAAAATTGCATCTTTCGTCATTAGGCCTACCGTTTACTGTCTAAACAGAAATTATGTCTAGAGGACGCATAATACACCTTGTAATGTTAATAGTAAAGTTCATATCCACGGAAGAACGTTTTCCCGTGAAAGAGTTGAAACAACATATTATATTAATTGGGTGTATATTGGTGAATAGCCTGTAAATATTTGAAAAGCTGTCTTTTCTTTCTTATACAGTAGTCTCTTTCCTCCTTCTATTCATTCACTTTCCACTTGCTTTGCTTTGTCCCTGGCATATAGGCTATTGCCTTCAGTGAAAGGTTGGACAAGTCTGTAGACCAGTCCTTCCACTTGGTTAGAGCATGTGGCACGATTCCTCTTTTGGTTAGGTTCATTCTTATAAACAAACGAATCATCCTGAACATAATTCACATTGTTTATGATTGAGATCTTGGCTCTTTCGGAGGCGATATAGGCTCTCTTCTGCTTCAGTCCTAACCTCAAGTCCTTAGCCCAGGGGCCGCTATGTTAATGTATCTTGACGTTAGGGATTTAAGCCTATTTGCAAACACTCAGCTACAGCTCAGCTACAAGGTGTTCAAACAAGTGCGAAAATTCTCACCAATACAACAGCTAGACATAATAAGTCTAACATAGTACAGTCTGTATAAGGGCATGGTCAGGGGCACAGGGAAACATTGCGTGCCAAAAAACAGCCAAGTGTTAAGGAAAAAATACCTAGCAACTACAATCTACTGTTCTCCCAACATGTCAAACTATAATGTTTTCCAGACCAGGTTTTTCAGGCCATCTAATCACATTAAGGCTAATTTTATATGTGGTATTGTTTGGCAATCTCTGCTTGTGCTTGGCCTGTATCTGTCACAGGTAATATTTATAACATCAGGGTGATGCATTAGTGCTGGCAAGAGGTGAACAAATGGCGGTGTATATCAACACCCTCAGGAGCTAGCCTACTCTCCCTGCTTAAGAGATAGAAGCACCATTTGCATTAGCCAACACAAACACAATTACATTATTCAACAAAATGCAGAAGGCTGTTTTTAATACACGTGCTTCCAGCAAGTAGGTCACTTCTTTTTATCATTTAACTGAATGGTCTTTCAGGTAGAAATGTCTTACCCAACCTAAACCACTGTTTTTTGTCAGTGCTGTGATCCACCACTAGTTTTGATTATACGATCGTGGAT
Source organism: Clupea harengus (assembly GCF_900700415.2). Classification (NCBI taxonomy): domain Eukaryota; kingdom Metazoa; phylum Chordata; class Actinopteri; order Clupeiformes; family Clupeidae; genus Clupea; species Clupea harengus. The sequence goes on along the minus strand of NC_045153.1, from coordinate 18,950,491 downwards.
GACAAGTCGCCGGTCTTTGCCCTGAGTGTAGCTGAACATACACATGCATCTTAGCAAATATTCAGCCATCAATGAACAAAAGGCACTGTTTTTTTTAAGGTGCTCATTCACTGCTTACTTCAAGCATGACTTCCAGCATCAAACCTCACAGCCAGTGCATAGAAAAGATGATTGAAAAAAAGAAGCCAGTTTAAATTAAAGGCGTCATGTTGCTTTCACTGCTTGATAACAGCTTCATCTGCTTCTTTTATAGTCTTTTCGGACCCTTAATATTTAATATTGAAGCTGTCTGGTCATAATAATGGCAGTATTGGGGTGACCAAGTTTTCCACTCGTTTATATAGGCCTGTGTATGTAAGTGTAGGTCTCTTTCCTGACACAGTTTCTTAATCAGTGATTTGTTTAATATGTGGAGTGAGACACAGGGGTACTGGCAGGGTTCAGTAGCACACTTCAAACACCACTGCCCTTTCTCTTCTGGAGTGGTGATGGCAAGGCTTTTCATGTCTCTTTATGGAAAGGTCAATCACTAAGGGAGTTTAGCATTGTGAGTTCAATCCCTTTAAAGCTCACTTCCAGCGGGTGGAGGCTGTGCTCCACTGAGCTCTGTGTGTCAGAAGATGTCTGTTGCCATGTTCATGACATTCTTTTTTTGGGGGAAAAAAATGGGACAAGGTGTCCTCCAAAGGTTATGTTCTGTTGCCGAGATCTTGTCCCTTTTTTCTCTCTAATTCATTTGTCTGGGATTACGTCTGCGTTCCACTGTTCCACACGTAGTTATGTTGTAAAAGAGTACCACAGTTCAAGCACAGACCTAACAGAAATATGAAATTTTTTATAAACACATCAAAACTGTTTAATTTGTGGTTGTGTTGTATAGGCTGTTTTCAGTTAAAGGGTTTCTGAGCAGTAAAATACACCTCTAGGCCTGTCTTGTGTGATCTTGTAAGACCCCCCCCCCCCCACCCCCCCTCGATAATATCGGCCGATATGAGGTAATTTCAGATAAATCGGAAAAGCAGATAAATGATCGTATAAAAAAGTAATGGAGAGCCGAGAATTGATCCTTCACCTTTATTACCAGTGTTGTAATTGCGTAGATTGTCCACCAAGGAGAGCACGGCAACACTTGTTTCCTAGGCTACGACCCTCAGCTGACCACTGCAGTACAATGAACACAGAAAAACTAAAAACATATTATAATGCTATAACAAATAAATATTAATCAATTATTTGTAATAGCATTTGCACACCACGTTCCCTGGCTTTATTGCTGACAATTGCTAAGTTAGTAAGCCACAAAGGTAGCAAATGGCATGGTTTTTGGCATGAGCGGTTCATATATTGGCACATTTCCGAAAGCCTCAAACTCTTTTTGTTTACATCACATCGCTGGACCGGGGCTGTGGCCCAAACAGCCTCGGTTTGGTCATGGAGTGGGCCAGGGCCGAGTCTGGGCTGAATTAGGGACTTTTGGAATTAAATACAATGCGGCAATCAAACCGGAAAAAACAGGTAGGTAGTGTTAGTTTAGGTTGCCTAGTAATTTAAATGATTTGGCTTGTATTTGTAAAGAAAAAGTGTCTACTGATGAATCAAAAACTTGTAAAGAGCCAAGGAGTTTGGGTTTAGTTAAGTTTGTTTGGGAGATGTCTATCCATTAAAAGACTAGGCAACTGTGATGGGCTTGGTCTCCACACATAGAACAAAGCATAAAATTAATTATATGATTTGAATAAAAGTCTTGCTCTTACCTTACGCATGAAGTATGGATGATGAGGACACTATTTTAATGCTACAGTAGTCCAAGATGGATTTCTTTTTTATGGCAGCTGTTTTTTTCTAAACCAATAAAACATTGAAATTAGTTGTATTTGCTTGTGTAACATTCATTTGTTTAGTCATGTTAGAGTAGGCTAGTAGCCTAGTCTAATATATGAATGACTTTGTTTGAGCCATCCTTGACAAATCCATCCTCAACTCACAATTGCTGCACATTTATGTATCACAACAACAGTCTGTTTTTTCAAAGAACTTAAAAAAAAAAATGATATCTGCTGTCACCATCTCTCCTCTTGTTTCACAAGGGCTCTAACTGAAAATTGAATGTGCGCGAGAGCTAAAGTGGAAAAGTGGAAAACCTGAGCTCCTCGGGAGGGATTATTACATGGTGTAGGCAGTAATTTCAAATAGACAGATGGGTTTGGAACTGAACCGCTTTACTTCTCGAGCACCTTTGAAGAACCACTGTTGTTCACAGACATCCACCCATAACCACACACACCTGAACAAACATCTACCTGATGGCGCAAGTTTTCAGTAACACGTTGCTATGTCGGGCTGGCTGTACTCCCCACGCCTCCCCACCCCTGCCTGTGCTCTAATGAGGATGGACTTGTGTCCTCACGGGCTCTGTCATGTTCCTCAGTGCACTAAGACTGCAGGCCTTCGTTTCCCCTCCAGGGACCTCATTAGGGCCCCCCCCCTCTCCGTGGAGGAATCGACGAGTCCCTTAGGGAAAAATGTAAATAAACGTATTTGTCACTTATTCTGTCTCCCTCCCTCGTTCGTCCGTTCTCTCTGTTTCGCTTTCACTCTATGCACCACCCGTTTTGTTCTAGAAAAGAAGAGAAATTGCATTGCGAGGCTTAATTAGTAAGTGCTGCCATTACGCTTTCTTTATTATGCAAATGTTGAGGGGTGTGGGGGGGGGGGGAGTAGGGCGGACGGGTGCTTGGAAGTGTTGTCTCACCAGCCGTGTGCCAGGTGTTTGCTGCCTGAATGCTGGGTGGGTTCCTATCTCTCTCTCTCTTTTTCTTTCTCCTCTTCTGCTTTTTCTCTGTTTCCCTCTCTCTCTTTCTGCAGAAAGAAAAGACAACTGTACTGTGAAATCGTAGGGCAAGCTGTAATTATTTGAGATTTTTTCCCCCTCCTCTCCCCCACCCCCTCTCTGATCTGTAGCTTTAGAGTCTGAGAGACATGAGTGATGGGGCCACTTTGATTTTCTTTGTCGCGACTTCAGGATGGAAACTGCTGGGCGATTTAGGGAATTTGACGGCTGTCAGCCACAGCTCTCTGCATAGTCTGTATTCCGTCATTCCGGCCCCTTCTCATTCAGGGGAGCTACCGCGGGAAGACTGTCTGAAATGGATCTGTGTAAACCTGTACGTGCACTATGTACGTAGTGAGAGAGTATTTGGGCGTTAACGGTTGATTAATACTGAAACTCAGTGCACACACAACAGTGCACACTCATATTGGCAGGTTGATGGGTCGTCAGGATTGGAGGAAATCAACGCTTTTGGGCACTGATGTGTACACCCCCTCCCTCTCCTACCTCCCCAACAGTAGACACAGAAATGCACACACATGCGTCGCCCCCAGTAGTAACATACTTACACATAACTCACACCCACACACTTAGCAATGGGGCCATGAAGTAGGCTAGAGCATAGAGTGGAAGTTCTGGAAATATATGGAGGAGGTACTTTCTTAAAACACTATAATTCTCATCCATTTTTCATCATTGAACTGCTAAATCATAGGACTAAAGACATGTGCTTCTAGCACTGGACAGAATCTTAGAAGTATTGTGAGAGCTATTCCAGACCTCAATTCCAGCCAAATGATTATCATTTGGACACAAACTCTTTGGGTGGAACTGTTTGACGTCAAGCATCTATATTTAAACGTTTACCTTGCTCAGTCGCTATGAGAACCTTTCCTACTCTGAGAACCTTTGTCTTGCCAAGTGGAGACATGGGTGTCATGAGTTCCAGCAAAACGGCAGGCCTGCAACGCCTCCATCCTCGCCGGGACGTCACGCCATGAATTAGTTCGACATTTTCTCACTGCAAGGTTTTCAGTGTCTGATTTAGAGGACATGTAATTAGCTCTGGCATGACACCTCCTTTGGATTTATGATGATCAATATAAACGGCCTGCCATTTGTGACTACATTTATTTTACATTGCCTCTGACATCTGGTCTTTGTAATTGAATAAGTAAGAGGTTCATTTTCTTGGTGGAGTAGGCGAGGGCAATTAGAGAAGTTGTGCTCATCTGCTGTGTTTCTTGCTCGCCATCATCACACCTCTCCAGAGAACTATGATTGGACTGTCAGAATCTCACAGGTTGGATGGTGTTAGAGTGATGGCATGTCTCTCACACGAAGTGTATACTGTGTGTAACAATGAGCTAGTGGTTTCACTGTCTGTGTACGTGTGTGTGTGTGTGTGTGTGTGTGTGTTGGTGCTGGAGTAACTGGTGTGCCTTTCTATTCATTAATTCATTCATTCATTAATTCATTATTTATTTATTTAAAGATCATCTGTGAATAGCTTCTGACATTGAATGTGCAATGCCTATCAGAAGCACACAGTGTCTGGGTGGTTGTGGTGCGATGGATATCTATCTGTGTGCCTCGGTGTGTTGACACCTCTCACCCACTCGCACGTTGTTCACGCCTCCGCTTGTCAGTGTGATGGCGTCACCTAAACTTCAGAGTTGGAATGGTGAGAAAGCTCACCGCCGAGGCCCTTGCGGCAGAGAGAGACGGCTGCTGTGCCACTTCTGCTGCCCAGAAAACTCAGAAACACAGTGCCCAGGCAGCGCTCAGACAAGTGGACCTCTCTGTCGCTCAGAGAAGAGTCCTCAACCAGCTGTTCTCCAACTGACGCCATACTGCAACCTTGCAGGGCTCTCTGGAATATTCAGCTAGGATGCGTTTTTTGAGGGTTTATGTTGTTTTCTTTTTTTTCACTATTTAAACAGTAATATCGAAATATTAATGCTTCCTGCCAGGCCCAAGGGGTAGGTTTTAATCGAACCCACACGCCTGTCTGGGTTAATTCAACAGCACAATTGCAGAAACGGCGTCTGAGAAATTGTGAACACCTCTCGATTCAATTACCGTCACATCTCAAATCGAGTCTCCTCAAACATTCTTATTACAGCGAAACGATGCGTTTCATAATTGCTGAGTGCTATCTCTGCTGGCCCGTTCTGCGGCCTGTGTTGCCGGCGAATAATGTAAATACTTTTAATGAACGCGCTGTTCCTGGGCTGCTCTGTGTCAAGGACCTGAGCCGACACTTTATTTGGAGAGGATGCTGTGGCTGAAGTGGTGATTCAGGAGACTTGTGCAACATTTGTGCATTCGTGCATACGTGTGTGTGTGTGTGTGTGTGTGTGTGTGTGTGTGTGTGTGTGTGTGTGTGTGTGTGTGTGTGTGTGTGTGTGTGTGTGTGTGTAAGATGATTGCCGTTCCATGTGGGATACCACAAGAACAAAAGTGGATCGATTGTCCAAGCAATGACAATCACACCTTACTTTTCTCTTTGAAGAGAACCCTCCTACTGGTGTGATTTTTCATTCATGCATTCACTAGTTAGTTCATTTGTTCATTCATTTTTTTGTTTTGGTACCTAAAATTTACCTCAGTGGAGAATTTAGCTGCTCAAAAGCTACTTGAAGTGCTGTGTTGGTAGATAAATCCAAGACGATTCTGTTGAAGAGAAGAACATAGAGAAGACCAATAACCAGGAACATTTAGACTTTAGGCTGTCTCTTTAAACCCCGCCTTTAGTTTCATAAAACTCCAGGTCATTCAGTGCACATCCTACACAAAAGACTAGTGGAAGCAAGAGTAATCAATGCGAAATTGAGGTTTCCTGAACAAAATTTGGTGCAGCTGAAAGCGAGACCACTCCACAGCGGTGTGTCTTCAGAAGCCCTGCCTAAGCCAGCCGCCTCAGCGCACCCTGACCCTGCGTAAGCCTGCTGGCTGTGAGGTGTGAGGTGTGAGGGGGTGTGTGTGTGAGAGTGAATGTGCGTGCATGTGTGACCCAAACTGCTCCCAAATGCGCCCCCATCTACTCACACACACACACACACACACACACACACACACACACACACACACGCGCATATGCACACACTCTGATGGGGGTGGGAAGGTAAAGCCTCCCACAGTTCCGCTGCTTGGCGCCTCGGGCTGCGGCTCAGGCGCTAATGAAGAGCTCAATTTAGCCAGTGACGCGCCAGCAGCATAGCCACGCGCGCTGACTGGCTGAGAGTGCTGCTGACATCACACTCCCTGGCCGTTGATTTGCCGCCGTCTCCGAGCTTTTTTGGGGGGGTTTGAGTCTCAGCCATGGGCTCCGGCAGTTAAGCTACAGACAGAGCAGCCGCTGCAGAGAGGAAGGGAAAGAGAGCGCGGGAGCGGTAGAGGAATAAAGACAGAGAGGGAGAGAAACTGAGGAGAGAGAAAGGGTGAAACAATAAAAAGGGGGGAGGGGGAAGCTGCTTTGGGGAGTTTTTGTTTTCGAGCAGCAATAACTTCTACAGCCAATGCATCGTCTGGTACTATGGAAACTAAAGCATTGACCAATGAAAATGACGGAGGCGACTATGTTGCAGGTGAGTGATGGTTTGTCTGCGTGCCTATCCGTACTTCTCCAGCACTTCCTCAGGTGAGGAGGTCATTGCTGCACGCAATAGGCTAAATAAAACTAAGACAGCATCTTGTACTGGCTTGGCTTCGTACTGCTGTCTTGTCAACATAGTGAAAAAAAACCTTGAGATGCAAAAACTGTATTTTAAATAGTTTTCTTTCTTCCTGAGCCTGGTTTCCATAGAAATTGTCAGCAGGTGGTCTGTTGACAGCCCTCGTTAAAAGTTTTGCAGACGCATTGTGGAGGTGTGTGTGTGAGGTTGCTGCGGGCGCTGTGGTGTCTGAATGGTATGGTATTTTTCTATTGAGCAGGCGCAGCTCACTGACCCCCGGATGGCTTCCTTTTGCGTGGTTTATTTGCCCTTTCCACTCCCGACTGTAGGGGTGGAGAGGTTCTTTGAAGGTGGAGGAGAATGCTGCTACAAGGTGGTGTTTATCCTGTTTTCAATCACACACACACAGAGCTCCACTAAACTTGGGCGTTTGATTGGAATTGCAAGGGTGTGGGAAATTATAAAATGGATCCGTGAAGTGTGTCTGTGTGTGTGTATGTGCGTGTGTGTGTGTGTGTGTGTGTGTGTGTGTGTGTGTGTTCTGCAGAAATCAGATTTTCTTTCATTGAGTGAGCCAGGGATTTTCTCCTGGGTTTTTATTGACAGTAATTGTTTTTGTTACTCATAGCATTGCTGAGTTTTCGTGAGGTAAAAAAAAAAAAAATGAATACGTTTTCTCTTTCTCATTGTTGAGAGTTTAACGAAGGTTAATTAAGGTCTCTTGTTAATGTGCCAGTCCTAAAACGCTCTCTCTCTCTGGTAACCCCCCTTTTTATACTCTCGCATTTATTTTCTTAATAGCTTAATAATTCGCTGCTAATTGCCCTGATTGCGTTTCCTGTAGCCTACCTTGAGGGGCGATTAGGATTGTTTTTGTGCCGAGTCTTTGTAGAATTATCTGGCGTAGCCTCGGTGTGCTCTGCAGAGCCCTGTAAAAATGGGGTAATCGAAACGCCCGAAAAAAAGTGGGACAAGGTTACACCTGGGATTGATTCATTAAGCCTAGCAAATGGGCGTTGCCAAAGGCCACGGTATTCATTATCTCGTTGTATTTGTGGTTCTGCAAGTGTGTTATTTTTTTTTCTCCTCTTTCTTTCTGCAGTGGGTGCATTTGTGTGTGTGTGTGTGTGTGTGTGTGTGTGTGTGTGTGTGTGTGTGTGTGTGTTATTGAGGGATGGAGAGTGGGAGCGATGGGAGAGAAGTCCTGCCGGGAGACAGATGGCAGGGCTTTACAATGGGGGGATCAGGGATCTCAGAGGGGAAGGAAAGGGGTGGGGAGGTTTTTTTTTCTTTCTTTTGAGCACCTTTCAAATAATCATATTTCCTGTGCTCCTCAGTCTGGGCAGTGGGCTGTGTAATGATGTCATTGTTGTGCAGTCCTTAAAAGCACAGCCGTGTTCACATGCTGTGATAAAAAACATGGTTTTGGAGTTTGAGATGTTTGTGAACTTCAGGGCAGAAACAGATAGAGATTGGGAGGGACAAGGCTGTAGATGGGAGAGTGTTTTGTAATGGTGCCATGTGCTTTAAGTGCAGATGAATGAGAGAAAAACACAGCAGTATAAAGTTGCAGTGACAGAAGACAAATTCCCTACCCATAATATTCAACGGGTCAAGGCAAACAACCTCGCTATCCTGTGTCCTGCCTTCTCTCTCTATCTCTCTATCTCTCTCTCTCTCTGTCTGTCTGTCTGTCTGTCTGTCTGTCTGTCTGTCTGTCTCTTTCTTTCTCTCTCACTCCCTCTCTCCCTCTTCCTCTCTCTGTCCCTCTGTTGCTGTTAAATGAAAAGATGAATTAAGCAGCAGGTATCTAAGCGCCCCTTAGCATTAATATTCAGCTCCCGTTCTAGCCAAATGTCAATCATCTACAAATATAATTGGCTGTGAAGTAATAATAATAACACTGTGATGGGGATTATATTAGAGCAGACACCAGCCCAGTGTGTAAATGCAGCCGCGGCTCTATGAGAAAACGAATAACAGACGCTTCATCTGGTCTTTTGTGCTATTGAATTTTTTTCATTATTTATTTGCATTGTTTCTCTTTACGTTTCATTTTGTTCTTTCATTGTTTATCTATCCTGAAAAACTGCCCTTGAAGTATACAAGTTGTACCGGTGAAGTTATGACTATTATTTGAATTATGTGCAATTCTTTTGCAAATTCAAAAATGTCTGTTGATTTTGGGCTGTTCATTTAGAATGTTATTTTGACTTGTAATAATGTTTGGTCATAGCATCTGTCTATTGCCATTATCACAAAGATCCTAGTGTGATTTTTTTTTTTTTAATTTTCATTTGATATTTCCCCTTAAACCTAAAGCCTACATATTTTTCACCAATATGTGTACTCTTTCAAACGAAACCCGTACTATGTTGAATGATGGGACGCTGATTTAAAATCCTACACGGCACTAATAACGGTGCCGGGCTATGTGTCGGTCTTGCCTTCATTGGCTGCCAGCGGCGCGGGCTGCTGGCTGCGAGGCAGTGAATGGCGAGCCGCCGTTCTCCTGAAACTCAGTGGCCTCTCCTGGCACAAACTGCCCAATTAGCTGTGAGTGTAGACACAGAACCACAGCTGTTCCTCAGCCTACTGAAAAGCACCGTGTTTCTTGGAGAGCGAAGAGAGACGGCCACCCCCCAACCACACACACACCACCATCTCACAGACACACACACAAACCACACTGCCGCCATCTCACAGACGCACACATATACACACACACACACGCACACATCACACGTTTCCATATCTCACAAACACAAACTCGCAAACACACACTCACACAAACTCACAAACACATACTCGCACATGCAAGCACACATACCCCTTGGGACTGAAGAGAAACACAAGACAGCTTGGCGCTGACAGTCCGCTTCAGCTTCTGTGATGCTGAGAAAAAAGGAGGATTTCTTTTTTTTAAAACATTGATGTGTGGCGTTTTAACAACATTTAGGCCTGCGCTTCCAACCGACTGTTTACTTGACAACCCCCACCCCTCAAGATCTTTTTAAATAGATCCTCTTCAAAATAGATTTTTGGTGGTGATGAACCGACGCCAAGCCAACATCAAGTCACTATACAACACAGCGCACAGCGCACAGCTCTGAAGTGATTTGGCAGTAAAGTCGTCTGGGCAAGCTTGCTGGAGCTCCATCCACAGGGACCCCAGTGTGGGGGAGAGAGGGAGCAAACAGGGGCAGGTCAGCGTGGGTGGACTTCAAGGGGCTGAAAGTGACGCAGAAACAAAGCAAATCTTCCATCTTTCTCTCTCCATGGCGAGAATAGCTCTTCTCCCTTCACATTAAGAGCGTAATCACTCTTGAGTGGTGTTTTTTGTTTTTTTTTCTCCTCGTAGGCAGTCAGAATATGCAGAGCGCCTCACCACCCTGTGGCTGGTCCAGAGCGCGGCTCTCAGCGATCAAGTGTGCAGAATTCATTTAGAGGTTGGGGGTGGGTGGAGGTGTGTGTGTGTGTGTCTGTCTGTGTGTGTGTGTGTGAGGGGGGGAGGGTGCGCGGAGGTCTGGCAGGCTGTCATTTTGATGGTGGAGGCTTGTGCTGAGACGGCGGGAAGTCGTGAAATGAGGCCCAGCGGAGGAGCGGGTCCACTGGTACCTGCCGCTGCATGATGATGCGAGACAGATGAACATGTGTGTCAGGTGGCGTGTGTGTGTGTGTTTGAGAGAGAGAGTGTGTGGTGGTGTGTATGTATGAGTGTTGTGCTGTGCGTGGGGAAATACGTGTTTGTGCGTGTGTGTGGGAGAGTGTGTGTGTGAGAGAGAGAGAGTGAGTGTGATGTCCCCTCCAATGACAAGCCCGTGGCTGCACCCTGGAGTGCCAGTCCTCATGAATCCCAATCAGCCTGGCCCATCAGCCGCTTAAATAATGCAGCAGCCCCCGCCACAGCTCCATTAGCGTGATAAATGCGCTACAGCGTTACAGACACAGGCCCCGTGTTTGCTTATCCCAGCCCAGTACCCAGAGAGCCCAGACTGCACATCGCTGCCTCTCTCTCTCTCTTTGTTTCTCTCCAACTACCTTGTCGCTTGCTCACTCGCTTGCTTGCTTGTTTTTCCACTTATTTGTTCCCCATTGACAGTCTGCATGTTCCACATTATTGTCTAGTTCGAAGATTAATTTGATCATTAAGGGTTGCTCACATCACAGTGACTACTGAAGCTCTACTGCTGAAGCGCGTCAAAAGTGGCACCCAGACCAGAGAAGGATTTGTTTGGTACAAATGTGCTGGAAACAGTGAATTTCAATGCATATCAGCTCTTGTTGCCAAAACCAGATTTGACAGATTTTTAGAAGACCTTCACATGATGGGCTATAGACTGTGAAGGGTTTGTAGATATATATAGATGTATAGATGATGAAGACTGATGTTGACCACAGTGTTCTCTTTCCGTCTTTGTAATTCTGTCTGGAAACTTGAATTGGATCTGATTAATCAACATCACTCTGCCCTGAGAGAGCTAGATTCAAAGGGGCAGAGTCCGATCATTAATGGAAATTTCAGAAGCACCGTTGAATGCTAAAAGCAAACAAAGATAGCATCATCGGTCGATAACTGTGACGTAATCTCTCAACAAGTGACCGTGCAGCTAACCTCCTCTCTAACCCTAGCCTGCCGTCTCTCCTCTTCTTCTCCAGGGTCGTGAGAGGCATGAGTGGCTCGTTGGCGCCCGCTGCTGTTACGGCCAGGAGCCAGTGCTGGTGACGGGGACATGGGCCTCTCCCTCAGGGCTTCCACCGCGCTCCACACTCGCCACCGCCACCACCACCACCACCAGCTCCACTGCTGCCTCGCTCACTGGGACGCCTGGTCCGGCCGTCACCACGACAACACGCTACCGCAGGCCCATCCACAAATTCAGCACTGGGTAAAGGTAGCTCTTAACAAGGAACTTGCTCCACCGTAATAACCATTGGAGGTGTTTTAGGTTGGCCAACCAGTATGGCGTAGATATGGCTGACAGAACATAGGTTGATATCCCAATATCAAAACGTCTACATAAGGAACTACATATACCTGTACCATGTTCGACTGTATTTCCATATATATATATATTAGTCAACAGAGGGTTGTATCCAATAAACTCTTTAAGTGAAGCAGTTGATAATTTGAATGAGGACACACGAGTAGAGACTTGGTGTATGGTAATGTCATTAAATCGAAATATCTTTTTTTTTTTTTTTTTTTAAGTACACCCTGGTAACACAAAGTTCCGTATGCTGATCTCTTGTAGGTCCCGAGCTCTTGGTAGATGCTCTAAGTAGCCTTCTCTGATGAGGATGTCTGATCCTGTCACTGTCAAGGAGACGAGTGAAAGTATGAGAGTCGTGGAGGAGGAGAGTGACTCTGCGCCAGAGCCCCAGGTCCCGACCTCGTCCGACAGCCAGGACCGGCCGGAGCCATATAAGGAGGAGAGCTGCCAGGACAACCAGAAAGAGACGCAGGTAAACCCCCCACACCTCTCCACTCAACCACTTCAGCCAAAAGAGTGGGTACCATCCAGTGGCACTATGCTTGATTATGCAGGCGAATGCAATGAGTGCACATTTCAAGTACATTGGACATTGTGAAAAATAATGCATTGATATGAGCCGTATTAGGGAAAGCTCTTGCACAAGCTCTGGAGTTGAAACCAGTGTGGTGACTGGAGTGAAGAATAACAGCTTTGAATGGAGATGCAGGGGAGTTGGTATTTTATCATTACAGACAGAACAGCGAATGTTAAACCTCAGATGCTCAGGTAGGGGTCAGCTAGGGCATCAGTGAAACTGCGATGCCAGTTCGGAACAGCAGCACAAGCCCCAGGGAGTTTCTAGTCTAGCACAGCTAATCAGTTGTCAGATAGGTGTGCTGTGCGAAGCAGCGGTGGATGCACCCCAGTCCTGCCTCACCTGTGCAGCAGTGAAGGTCAGGGCTGTGAAAGCTGGCCCAGTGTGTCTTTATTTCCTGTTACTTGACAGCGAGGGGCTCTCAACGGCGGGTGACATTTTCCAGTGCCTGTTCGGGTTTTTTCTTTTCTTTTTTTTTGAAGCAACGCTCCCACAGTCCTCCTTTTATGTCGTTCCACAAATCACTTCTCACTCATTCCGTTTGGTGAGGTGGAATAAAAAAGAAATCCCAACAACATGCACTGCTTGCCGAGAAGCTGTGGGCTTAGGCAACAGCCGGGCACCTGGCAATCTGAGCTGATCCACAAGACTTCCTGTGTGTGGCCCGTGAGCGCTGAGGGGGGTGGGGAAGGGAGCGAGGAGCAGAGAGGGGGGGGGGGGGGGGGTTGGGGAGCGGAGGCGCAGCGAGTGGCCATGGCTGCCATCTGTCTCCTTTGCTTTGCAAATGGTTGCGGCTGACTGAACACACGGCACACTGGTACCTGCACACCGCTACCGCACACACAGGCTTACCTGACAAGCTCATGTAGAATGTCTATTAATCTAGAAGATGCAAATTATGTGTGTGCGTCTGCGTGCGTGTGCCATTAATTATAAAAATTGGCATGAATGTAGATGGAGGTATTCCAGATATCTATTGCTTAAGTTGAGGTTTTTATTCATACTATTCATAACAAGTTTATTAAAGCACTATTTCATCATAAATAAACTGTTTTTCAAAGTCCTCAGTGTTTTGTTTGCAGTATACAAATATATTTGATTATGAAATGGAATGGAATGGAATGATATATATGTGAACCCTTTAAAGAGGTGTTTCACTGAAAATGATGAAAGTGCAGGGTTTTTAAGTTGTTGGCTGTCAGAAATGACTGTATGAAAATTATATGGTTGCTGTCACGACCGTATGAGGCAGTATGTCTTCCTCTACACCCATAATAGTTCTGCTCACTTGCGGAACAATATAGATTTACCAGGCGTTAGATGAGCAAGAAAAATGAATGACGCATCTCTTAGCAGTTTATCTTGCCTGGAATAACAGCGTGCAGTAGCTGGGCGAGCTGTTTGGCAATAAATAGTTTCTGGTGCATAGTATTGTGTCTCATCTTCACGTCTAAATATGTAAGTGTGAACATCCTTGCATATGCATGCCTTGTGGTGTGTTCCTCAAAAGAACCTTCTGTTCCAGGTCTTTTATTGAGAAAGGCAGTCTGTTCATTGGTAAAATGCCGTTTCTCACGTCCATTCTGTCTCATTGCCTACCGTACAGCAGCAAGGCTCTGGACACACAGAGAACAGGCCTAAGGTACAGTGGCAAGAGGCATGTCTGAAATGTGTTTGATTGGTTTCCTGTTTGACATGTGTTTGACGCTCATATTTTTGCACGCATCATTTTTTTTGTCATTTTTCGTTTACTTGTTCTGTCTTTTTTTTTTTTTTTTCAGATAGCATTTTTTTCTGATGAGAATTTATGTTTTTGTCATGGCCTGCCTTTGGTTGGCTTTTTTTAATTTATTTTTTATGAGAGTTTGCACGGTTTGTTGTTTAATACCTCCCGATATCTCGCATCCTTTTTTTTGGTTGCTGTTTTTTTTTTTTGTCATGCCAAGAGTAGTTCTGCACGTCATTTGTTCACATTCAACCTGATTGTCCCTCTAACCTTCACAACTCTTTCTCAGTCGAATGCAAAGTTTAAGTTAGTTCGGAGCCTGGCCATTTGCGAAGAGCCCTCTCCTCCCTCTGTTTCCACAGAAACGCCTGGAGAACCTCAGGTAAAGCTCCACTGCAGCAAGTCTAACTGCCACCCACCAAATAATCACTCTGATCTATGAGCTTGGCCTTTAAATGGTTATCCCCCATCCTTTCTGTGTATGTTAATATTTAAAGCTGAACTTCACTGATTTTCTTGTTTGTTCGTTAGCGCCACAGCCCCTTTAGCTTTGTGTAAGACTTCTACAACAAAAGCAGAAACACAGACACATGCACACACACACACTCAAATTTGTGTGTGTGTGTGTGTATGTATGTGTATGTGTGTGTGTATGTGTATATATATATATATATGTTATTTATTTTTTAAACTTAACTTTGATCAAATTAAAGCCGTTAGCAAGCAGAACATAATGAGGAGTCCCACAATGTTCTGTCTGCCAATTCCATTTTAATGGTATTCTCTGAGGTATTAGCAAGTGACATTCTAGCGGGCTTCTTTCTCACACAGTTGGGGCCTCCCTTCCCTTCATTTGGCAAACAGGAGGGGGCCTGTGCCGTGCCTGTGGTGTCACATTGTGAGCCTGTTGGTGTGCGGAGGCCTTACTTTTGTCATGCTTTTAGCCCAGTTATTTTTTTTTTAAAGGCTCTCTCGTCCTCTCTCGTGGTTAATGAAAGAGAGTGGTGAAGGCTGAGAATAAGGAGGTCTGGCTTTAGGCACCGGAGGGGGCTGAAGTCCAGAGTGCTCAAGGTTGAAAAGAAAAAGCGTTTCCCCCGAAGGTCTCTCCTCAGGGTGCCCTTGTTAGTAGCCATGCTGACATTGACGGCCTCTGTCGATTCTTCTGGTTACTGAGTAAATCAAAGAAAAGTAATTCCTGTAAAAATGCAACATGCAGTTTTCCAGAGATCTCACTGTCTTGCGAATCTGAACGAGTGCCCATTGCTCTAACCACTGAACATGAAAACAAATGATGTTTCTTGCTATACATAGATTGAATAACAAAAACTGATCGATGGTCTAGTGGGCTGATGATGATGATGATGATGATGTTTGGTAAAACCCTCCCCAGCTTTAGGAAGAGAGGCCCTTGAGTGCCAGTGTGTTTGATTTGCCAACATGCTCTCCTTTCTACTCAGTGACATGTCGTCGACCAGTGAATTTAATATCTGTATAATATTATACGGAATATCATAAACATTTGTATAGTCTTGTTAATCCAAATGGTGTTTTGTATTTTAAGCCTGTGTAATGACCTCAACTGGAAGAATGTGATCAAATATGGGGTGCAATACTCAGAGGGCATTTTTTTATTCTAGCTAACTAAGAATACATATATTTTTTGAACCTAGAGTAAACCTTATATAATCACACAGAAACGTGCTGTAGAAAAACTAAAGGAGGGCAGCAAGAAGCAGCCCTAATGTGGAACAGCGTCCGAAAATAAACTTAAAATTGGAACAGGTCCGTTTGGACCCACTGTATGAATGTCCTTAGTCATTAAACGGGTTGGCTGGACACTCTTGATAGGGTATCAGAGAGCGCCATCAGCAGCGTGTGTTTGTCCTCTGTCCACAGGGGGAAATCCAGATCCAGCTTTCCCAGTCATTTGACACAGAGGAGACGCCTCCACCCAAGAATGAGGACGACGAAGACAAATGCCCTGACATGCTGGAGAAGTCTGAGAAAACGCCACGGAAGATGCTGTCTCGAGGTGTGTGTGTGTGTGTGTGTGTGTGTTGCTCTTTGCGCTGTGTGTGGTATGTCAAAGGGATGCACAAAGGAAGATACAGACAGACCAAAGATGTAGGAATTCATGCTTGAGCAGTCAGCTCACACAACCCTTTGCTTTGTTTTCCCCCTCAGATTCCAGTCAAGAATACACAGACTCAACTGGCATCGATCTCCATGAGTTCTTGGTGAACACACTGAAAAACAATCCCAGGTTTGCAATCGATCTAAATAAGCTTTACACTGCTTTTTTTTGCTGACGTTAATATGATCTTTAAGGTCATCAGTGAGGAAAATTGGTTTTAGATAATACTCGGTTGCTAGATGTTATTCTTTTATTATTATTATTATTATTATTATTATTATTATTATTATTGTTGTTATTTTGATTTCAAATTGTTCAGAAAACCATTATCTCTACATTTCCTTTACAGGGACCGAATGATGTTGCTAAAGTTGGAACAAGACATTCTTGACTTCATCAGTAATAACGAGTATGTACACACTATACTAACCTGTCTACCATCTACATTAGAGTTATCCTTTCTTCAAAAAAAACAGTGTCATGGACGGAATCCTAATGCATTGCTTCCATACCAGCACACCAAATAAATAAAACACACACAGATCTAATGAATGAATGAATGAATTTCCGTGTGCTCCACCTTCAAGTTCTTTCCCAATTCGTAGTCGCCAGAGTTGACTGTGGGTGGTCATGTGTCACAGAATGTACTCTAGGCCTTTCTGGTGACATTTTAGGATATATGTACAAGTTTAATAGGGACATGGGTGGGCTGTGATGTGCTGTGAGATTAATTCTAATCACGACTTGCATGCATTATTAATTTGCTTCGGGTCTGCCATTTGTCACCAGAAGCCAGAGGAGAAAATTTCCTCCGATGACCTCATATCATCGAATGCTGCTACACCGGGTTGCTGCATACTTTGGCCTCGATCACAATGTTGACCAGACCGGGAAATCTGTCATCATCAACAAAACTAGCAATACAAGAATGTGAGTCTTTCTTGGTGGCATTCTATCGCTGCTTTGATTTATTTTTGATGGAAAGGAGATGACATCTCTCATCAAACCTTTTGTCTCAACAGACCAGATCAAAAATTTTCAGTGCATATCAAAGACGATAAAACGGATGACTTCCAGAAACGCTACATTCTGAAGAGGGACAATTCCAGCATAGACAAAGAGGAAAACTTGGTAATAAACAGCACTTATCTCTCAGCACTATTAGTCCGTATTTCCACTCTGCCATACCTAACCATACACCTAATGGCCATAAGCTGTTGATTGTCAATGGCATTATGTTTCCTTGAGGGCCTCTGTGGACCTGACATTTGTCTTTCAGCTGCGAATGCGCTTGAAGGAGGACAGGAGGAGTAAGTCCATCGAAGAGCGGGAGGAGGAGTATCAGCGAGCCAGGGACAGGATATTTGCTCAAGATGTAAGGCCTTGCCTGATGGGAAACTGATGTCCTGCAGTGCAGTAGTGTTTGCTTTGATTGCCACCTGTTTTTGATGATTGCCTCACAATTAATACACTGCACATCCTTTGCAGGGTCCTGATAGCTTCCCTTCTGACAAAAGGTAAATATTTCTGCATGTCT
Source organism: Clupea harengus (assembly GCF_900700415.2). NCBI lineage: Eukaryota > Metazoa > Chordata > Actinopteri > Clupeiformes > Clupeidae > Clupea > Clupea harengus. Next base: position 18,933,016 of record NC_045153.1, on the reverse strand, counting down.
TTTGGGTTTATCAAAAAGGTTATCGTGCAAAAGCCTCATCCAATATCTGAAATGCTTTTGTCTTTTTGTCATTTTGACCTGTCTCCCTCTGAACTTGTCTCAGGATACAAGAAGATGATTGCTGTAACAGCATACAGCAGAGACGGCAGATATTTAGGTGAAGACCATCTGTTCCTCTACATCACATCACATTACATTAGATCTAACAGCATTCCCTTGTAGTTACATCATATGAAAATTATCTTTTAACGTACAAGCTGAGGATGTGGACTCAACTGACGTTGCAAAACATGCCTTCCTCAGGTTGAAAGACAGCCGGTCTGTGAACAGCCGGCAGAGCAGCTCGGAGAATGAGCCCAAGTACTCTGAGCCGCGGCCGTGGAGCAGCACCGACTCGGACAGCTCCAACCGCAACCTCAGGCCGGCCATGACCAAGGCCAACAGCTTCAACGGCATCCCCGTGCTCATGCGCGGAGACAGCTGCAGCAGTAGCAGGAGCACCGGGCGCCTCTCCAAGACCGGTGAGTGCGTTCCCCTTCCAGCACCAGCACTGCCCCCCTGTGCTTGGCGTCACCTCTCCGCAAGGCAACATCCCCAGCTTCCACCCAGTCTGGAATCACACACCTGCACACACAGGAATTTGGAGTTTAAAAAAATTAATAATAATAATGCATTCATGCAAATGTTTATCTTAATGAATACCCATGCCCTGAAAATTGCAATTGCACCTGCAATGGGCAATTCAGTATATTATCGTCCTCTTCTTGGCTCTATGGTAGGCTTCTCAGTGCCATCATCAGTATTGACTTGCTCATGTGTAGTGTTGAGTAGCTGGTCTAAAGCACTCGTTACTGGGCAACAGAAGATGTTTTATTTCTACTGAATGCGTTCATCAGCGTTCTGTGTGCTTGTGCTGTCTTCTCATCTCACAACCGCATTACCAGATCCCTGTTTCTTTCTGTACTTTTTCTGGAATGAATTCACTGATTGTCCAAACTTTGGTCCAAAGCAACCGCAAAGTGGATGAGATGCACCTTCCATTTTCGAGTTTTTAAGCAGAGATTTTGATTCAAGGTGTCATTGAACAAGCATTTGTTACATTTAATTGTTCTAATTCTAAATATTAAAAACTTTAAATCTTTAATTTAGTTTGGGGTACTAGGCATAATAATCTATGTGAGAGAAACACTTAACCAAGTGTCTGTGCTATATTATACATTACTGAGAGCAATTCTCTTAAAGTCCTTTGGGCTCAATGACAATCAACGTATATCCACTTATGAGAAAAGAAGCTAAATTAATCAAGATCTTAATCAAGGAGCTAATTAAATTGCCATTCATTGCTAATAAAATCATTATCTTTGTCTCTCCCTGATCCCTTAGGTAATTAAAGCTGAAAATTGGTTATGTATCTGATTTCTTTATATTTGACCTTTCAGAGATGTTAGACATACAGTACCTCAAAAAGATTCTTAAAAAAAATTTAGGACTTCTATGAGATTTTGCTCAGTGAAACAAAAACAAACAACCAGTGAATTCAGTTTCCAGCTACCGTCTGTACAAAGGTCTCCTTAGCCATTTGTCCATGTTCTTTTGCACCACTCTTCCCTATCCCCTTCCCTCAACACAGCATGACCTTTGACCTACCTCACTTTCCACCATCAGTGCATGAATAGTGTTGCATGTCTAACACACACCTGTGGGCTAAGCCTCCTGTCCTTCCTCTTCCTCTCCTCTTCCTCTCCTCTTCCCTGCCTCTCAGGTTCTGACTCGTCTAGTAGTGTAGGCTCGTCCACGGGTTCACTCCCTCTCTCCCAGCCGCCCCTCCTCCCTGCCTTGCCTCTAACTCAGCCGGGCCCCATAGCGCCCCTCAGCTACCCAACCGTCAGCCCCAGTGGCCCCGTGCCATATGAGGGAGGCCGGGGGGGCTCCTCCGCGCCGCCCATGGCTAGCCCTAGCTACTATTTTCTTCCTCTGGAAGCCACCGGGATCTCCCCCGGCGGTTTCCTGGTGAACCCGCACACAGGTTGGTATCCCTCAGCCAGGGTCTTACTGTAGTGTGTGTGTGTGTGTGTATGTGTATGTGTGTGAACTGTCTTGTTTCTGTGATTCTTTAACTGAGAAACTAACTTCACTCACCTGTGTTGTTTTCAGTCTTCTTGTCTTCTTTCTTGTGTTGCTCAGTAATGGATTTTAAAGTGAAGGTTAGGTTTAATATGGATCTCGTTTGAAAAATAAAGGTACAGCAATGGTAGAAAATATCATTGCACATGTTAGACATGTCTTGATTTTTGTGCTTAGAATTATGGAAGCATCTTATTTTAACATGAGATCAGTAGAACCAATGACCAATGTCCCAAGAAGTACCAGAGTAACCCAGAGTTCTCAGGAACGCTTGATAAAGGGATGCAGAAGAGGTTTGAGTGTAGAAACTTTCCATAGTGGAGTCTAATTCATAATACTTCTCTCCCCATTCACGTTGCTCTGGCTTTTTAAATATGCATGCATCTAATCAGAAAGGCTACAGGGCTGACACTGATACATGTTAGAGAAGCAGCCAGGGTGGCTAATTGCTTATTGACCTTTTCTAAGGAGCTGGCAAATGTGAATTGTTGTCCCTGTGTGAAGGAGGAAGCCTCAGGAGTCTGTCCAGGTCCAGTTGCCTCATGATTCAAGGAGAGGCACTTATTACAGGGTCACATGACCCAAGGAGGGGCACTTATTACTGGGTCACATGACCCAAGGAGGGGCAGTTATTACAGGGGCACTTATTACAGGGTCACATGACCCAAGGAGGGGCAGTTATTATAGGGTCACCAGGGGGCTGATGTGGGTTGAATGCCAAAGTCACGTTCAAGTTGAGTTCTGTTTAAAGTCTACACATTACCATATGTATGCAAATAAGTATTTTATAGTGTAGCTAACAACTGTGTGTAATGGACATGGAGCAAGTTGACAGTGCATACTAGAAGAGGGACTGCACACACAGTGAAACTGAACTGAAATATGCTGCTTCTTGGTAACTTTTTAACCCTATTAAAAAATAAAATGTGATTTAAAATGCATGAAATAACCAATAAAAATGGTTTCAAGAAAATACATGTGGAAGTTCACCCACTGAGAATATAGTGAAGTGCTCTCCACGAAAGAGATACGTTGTGTTTTATGTCTTGCTTGTTAGTGAGCTCTTGACATTGCCTGCTTTTGCCCTAAAGTCAGTTGTGTGCTACTGTGTGTGGGCTGGAGTCCACTGTCTCTCCAACACACCGGCCGCCCGCTCTTGTTCTCTCCTTCCTCCATAGATCAGACAGTCAAAATAAAAGCTTTTCAATCATTGCCTCAGACTTGAACCATGCCTTGCGGACATTGCCGAGTGAAAGTAAAGTTTTCTGTACCAACAGGAACCTTCAGAGATGTATTCTTTTGTGGACCGTATGAATATTTTTTTCCATTGAGTGTTTTGTATGAGTCATCAGCATGCAAGTCTTATTTTGAGCGTCTCTCTCTGTCTCTCTGTCCGTCCCTACAGGCCAGCCCTTTGTGAATGCGGAGGGCAGCGCTCTGCTCTACGGCCCCACCCTGGGCACTCAGCCTGGCAGGGCCCAGCAGCCCTCCCTCTCCCATCCGCCTCCCCCAGCACCGTCTGGCCCTGCCAACCACGTCATGTCCCAGGTCTGTACTCAAAGGGTCTAGACTCTAAGGTCGGCAAGGCTACTGGATACTGTCTTCAGGCTTAAAAAGACAAGCTGAAACCCCACTGGGGAAACAGGCTCAGTTTGAGATCAGTTTATGACCACACCAAGAACTGCTAAAACTATCTGCAAGGTTAAAAATAAAAAGACATTTTATACATTTGATTTAGGTAATGGGGTGTGAACATCAAGACACTCCATAGTGCAGTAGAGAGTCAGAAGGATGGTTAGAGAGATGCCCCCCCCCCCCCCGTGAACATCAGACATCTCCTTGCAGCCTGAAGGAGATTAAACTTCGCTAGAGCTCCAGAGGAATGCAATTTCTGGCCCAGTCACCGCTTAATGAGTTTGTGGTTCCCTTAGTGTGGTCCCACCGCTGGCCAATCCTTAATTGTAAACAGCGCTGCTGATCAGCAAATTAAACCCCAGCACAGCCATTAGAAGTCCTCACGGCGCGCCCCTCACAAGGGCTCAGGAGCCGTAATGAAAGGGCTACATGTGAAATTGATTTGACCCTCGCTGGTCACAGGAAATGAGACGCGGGTACGTTCTCCTTCTGGGATGGAGTGTGTGTGGATGTGTGTGAAGACATGATACTAATTCTGAGGACTATGTGGTGAAATGACTGCATGTGATCATTTTAATGAGTTCAGCTCTTGAGGGTGCTATATGTATATTTTTTATTAAGGACGTGAAAAAAAAAAGTACAAAGTCTGATAATGATAGTTTCCTCCGTACATTCCACTGTTCATTCTGTGCTTCTTGTTTTTCCTTTTTTTTAGAGCTTTTAATAAACTCTTTCTGTGTCCCTGAAGTGTTTTAATTTTCTGCCTCTCCGTCTTCAAGTGCCCCTTTTACTTTTCCATCTTACAGAGAAGAACACTCTCTCTGCCTCCGACAGGCTCTCTTTGACCTCCTCAGCTGGTGTCTCCATCTCTGGTCTAACCTCCTTCCCTCCCTCTGTCCTGTCCTTCAGTCTGCTCCTCCTCCGCCCGTCCGGCCCCTGCAGATGGCCGCGCCGCCGTCCGTTCAGCCTGTCCACTACCTGGCCTCTTACCCGCCTCCGCTCCTCTCCGCCTCTCCTAACCAGCACTACACTGTGGTACTTCCTCTCTCTTCTCTCTCTCCATCTATTTCTCTTTGTGGTGTCTCTTTTTCCTCTTCTCTGTTTGTCTCTTTTCTTCTACTCTCCTTTTGGTTTTCCTTTGCATGTCATTTTATTAACAATTTCCAGCTTGCTCCAGGAAATGCTCTCAGTTGGTCTCCTCTATTTTATATATATTTACTGTCTCCCATATTGTGTGTGTGTGTGTGTGTGGATACATGTGTACATAATATACACATACAGTATATTCCTTTTAGTTCAGTCCTGAAACACTAGACAGCCAAGTGTGTGATGGATGCCAGCAGCTTAAGTTCAAACCTTGTAAGGCCATTTCATGGAGACTCCATGATGGATGGGTCTAGCTACTAAAAAATAGAGAAGCTGTCGGGCAGAACAAATGGTGCCGAGTTGCTTCCTTTAATGTGCTCATTGCTCTTCAGTTAATCTTGCATTCACTAGGACATTTTTTTCTCGCCAGCTCCCCAGTCCTGTCTTGACTTCATAGTGGCTTCTAAATGCTCAGCCATGCATGCCTCTTACCATTAGCATATTTTTGGGGGGGGTAGTTTCGTCTGTTCCCCCACAATGAAAGATTTGGTTTGAATGTATTGAGCACTTTTTTATGTCTTTAGTCACTTAACCTTTCATTGTATATACAGTCGATGTTTTCAACTCCCACTGAGGACCGAAATGATTTTTTTGTATGTTAAGATTCATAAAGTTTTTTTTCGATATATTTGTCATATTTGTGCCATGTCTTCACCAAAACCATAATTTCTTTCTCATGAAACGTATTGCCTTTGAACAGTCTGCCTTTAAGCCGCCTCTCACGCATGCTCTGATGGCTGTCCATCCTCTGCGCTTCCACCAGCAAGAGAACCTGGGAGCTCACTTCAGCCACATGAGCCTGGCACACCACCAGCCGCTGGGCAACGGCCGCGACGCGCACCCCCATACTGCCATGTACCCCTCGTCCGTCATGCTGCAGGGCTCCCCGCAGCAGTCGGGCTACATGGTGACACAAGCAGGGCCCCCCGGAGTGGCCCCCGCGGCCTACCCTGCCCAGGGCCCTGGGCCCCTCACCCAGTCCATGCTGCCGCAGCAGCAGCAGCAGCAGCAGCAGCAGCAGCAGCAGCAGCAGCAGCAGCAGCAGCAGCAGCAGGGCTACATGCAGCAGGCACTGCAGCAGGTGGGGATGTGCTTCATAGAGGCGTCTGTTTCATTCTCCTCAGCCAGTGGTGTGACGGTAACGCCCTGCTTTAGGATGGCTAGATGTTGTACAGTATGAATGCTGTTAGTGGACCGTATAGCTGGTAGTATACCGTATATAGTATATATGTTGAGTATGTAAGGATTAGGTTTAGGGTTATAGAAAAGAATACATAATATTTCTTATTTAATGTTATAGTGGTGGTGCCTACCTGGCCACAGAGGAGTTGGTGTGAATAATAATGATAATAATGAAGATGATGATGATGATGATGGTGGTAATATTGTTTCATCACTGGTGTGTCATGTGCAGATGGCCTCGTGTTACTGTGCTCCGGCCCAGTACCCCGTCTCCAGCCAGCAGTACCGGCCTGTGGGCAACATGCAGTACAGCAGCCCTCAGAACCAGACAATGGCCGCCGCACCCCCACCCACCCAGCAGCCAGGTAAAAACATCTGAGGAGAGGAGAACAACACCAAACCCTCCCTCTGCTCAACTCCGCTCCGCTCAACTCAACTCAGCAGAGTGTACTGTAGACGCCTGACTCGACTGTTTCTCAGACGTCCCTCCTGGATTTCTGAAGCGACCGTTTATTGCCTCTTGATTGAAGTGAAGTGTTTAGTCTGAAAGCCCTCTCTTGCCTCCTTCTGTGGTTAAATGTGTTGTTATTTTAGAAGCTATTCACTCAGTGCTGCAGGGGAGAAAAACTATATACCCCCCTCCTCTGCTCTCTCTCTCTCTCGTCATTTCTTCCAGCCTCTCTCTGCCTCCTTTCTAAATGTGTCCCTTCCCTCTCTTTGTCTACCTCTTTTCCCCGTTCTCTGTCTCTCTTTCCCTCTCTTATTCATCATCTGTCCCTCTCTCTATCTCTCCCTTTTTTCAATCTCTCTCTCTCCCTCCCTCTCTCTCTCTCTCTCTGTCTCCCTCCCTCTCCCCATCCCTCTCTCTCTCTCTCTCTGTCTCCCTCCCTCTCCCCATCCCTCTCTCTCTCTCCCTCTCTCTCTCTCCCTCCCTCTCCCCATCTCTCTCTCTCTCTCTCTGCACCATGTTTCTCTCCCGTCCTCTGCTGCTGTGTTGAGCACACAATGCGCTCATCAGAGCCAGATGCAGAGCAGAGCACAGCGCTGTGCTGCGTCAGGCTCCCCGCTGGAAGAGCAGCAGGGGCTGGGGGATGATTACAGCGGCGGGGGCAACCCAGCGTGGGCTCGGACATTGTATGCCTCTCCCACCCTTTAACACACACAATAAACATTTATAATCAAGCGCACTATTAGCATCAGGGTCCTCCCCCCCACTGTAAGAACAGATGTTTAGGCTAAACACTTTTTCCCCTCAGTGTGAAAGTCCGCCCCATTTATCGCCAGTGAGCAAGCACCATTTTGTGCTTTTGTGCTTGTAGGCCATTTTGTGTTTTTTTATTTTTTATTTCATAGAGCCTTATAAAAGGTGAGTCTAGGAGATTACAGACCTGGGGGAAAAAAGCTGTTTGGAAATGTCCTCCTGATGTGAAGTGAGGTGGACAGGATGACCGCTGTATGAGTCCCCTGGGATGGCGGGCGGCGCGGCGTGGTGTCCAGGTCTTCTCAGAGTGGCTGAATGTGGGGCCGGGACACTGTCTGAGAGGCTCTATGATTCTCACAGTGAACCGGTCTCTTTTCCAGCCCCTCACTCCTCGTCTGGCGGCACGACAGGACGGTCCGTCTGAGCGACTAGGATGAGTTTCAGAGCCATCGCGGCGGCCAGAGATGGACCAGTCTGGTGGAACTTGTGTGAACTTGTTGCGTGACACACCTCACTCGAAACGTATTGTTAGCAGTGCGGTTTCCAGATTCGTACCTACAGGTGTTTGATCAATGCCTAGGTGAATCTTCCACACAGTTCCAGCAACCTGTGAAAGCCCCTTCTCTCCCCTTTCCTTGTTGTCAAGTCTCCACTGGCTTTTGTAAGAGTATGAACTGAAGGAAATGCTCTTTGTTGCTATAACTGTGTAATAAACATTAACAATCAAACATAAATTACATGACAAGTTACATATATAAAATGTTACATTTGTCAAATAAAAATGCATGACTGGTTCATGGTGGCCCTGTAGAACTGATAGTCAAGCACTACAAAATATAAAGACATTATTGTAGTAAATGTCTGCTGTTATAGTTAATGCAGTTTAGCACATGTAAAACTCACAACACGATATGAGGCCTGTCACCTTTTTCAATGCGAGTGGAGCAGGGGCCCGTGCCTCCCTCTCCTGCGCCTCCTGCCTGCGCCTCCTCCGTGCGCTCGGCCAGCCACAACCCAAAGTGTTTCATATTATATTCCCTTCATGCTCGAATTGTCAGAGGAGGTGAGAGAATTGGGCTAAAAATAGTCTGCTTCAGTCACTCTCCCTCCCTCCTCCCTCCTCCTCCTCTCCCACCCGCCACGGGCCATCCATTCCTTTTGTCCCACTTCTTTTCTCATCTGGGATGATTTGATTGCTGTCGCTCTGGCCAAAAGCCAGGAGAAATTGAAAATTGCCCAGCCTCTCAGCACTCGGCCCTCAGCCACCTCTGCTGCTCCGGCCGCTCTCCCGCGCAGCGCCTGCAGGGCAGCCCTGCTTTCATCACGGCCTCGCCACACTGCTGCCAACCTCGGGAGTGCAAGTTGGATGGATGGAGGACTTTTGTTATTTATCTTAGGAATTAAAGTGGAAATTTGTGTTTGATGCATGTAAACATGATGGCTAGTTTTTTGAAGATAAGCTAAACTGAAAACTAATTTTACTGGGCATTTTCATATTTATGTAAACAAAACCCTCATAATTGTGTTTCTGTAGGTTATCAAACTGTGATGCCAAATCAACCGCAGAGCTATCAGAACATGGTCGGGGTGCAGCAGCCCCAGAGCCAGAGCCTGGTCAGTGGCCAGCACAGCAATATGGGAACCCAAATGCAGGGCATGATGGTCCAGTATCCCTCCATGCCATCTTATCAGGTGCATACTCCATGAAAAAAGTCTCGACCCATCAGCTCTTTTACAATAGTGTATGAGGCTTGTGTGGAGTTCTGACCTCTGTGTGTATTCACCCCACCAGGTATCTCTTCCTCAAGGCTCACAGAGTGTGGGCCAGCAGCCCTATCAACAGCAGATCATCATCCCCAACCAGTCCTGCCAGGGTCCCATGCCTGGCACGGGGGTTCAGGTCTACTACAGCGTTATCCCACCAAGCCAACAGGGCACCATTAGGTACGTACAGAGGAGAAGTTAAAGAACGCCACCCTTCTTTGCTGTTAGAGCGAAATGTAAGACCTCAGGAGCATCTCTGCCGCGCTTGTTAAAAATATCCATCTTTCATCTCAAAGCAGGTCAGTCTTGCCATGCTGCCTTTAGCTGGGGCACCACGGCCCAAATAAGGAAGAGGTCACTTTGACATGTTTTTTTTTTTCTTCTTCATTTTTTCCCCCCCACCTCCTCCCTCCCAAGCGGCATTGACTTTAGTAGGCCATGCTCAAGATGATTTATATGGCCAGATATCCAGTGAGTCTTAATATAACAGTGCTGGTCCCACAAGGGCCGCTCACTGTCTCCACATCATCTGTCATAGGAGCTGCGCCGCAGAAGGGAAGGAGGGAGGGAGGGAGGGAGGGAGGGTGGTGTGTGTGTGTGTGTGTGTGTGTGTGTGTGTGTGTGTGTGTGTGTGTGTGTGTGTGTGTGTGTGTGTGTGTGTGTGTGTGTGTGTGTGTGTGTGTGTGTGTGTGTGTGTGTGTGTGTGTGTGTGTGTGTGTGGTTTGTCCCGCGGGTGCAGAACCCGTTTCTGGCACATCGCCTGTACCCTCCTGCACCGGCGGCCTCACGCGGGCCCTTATTAAATGCCAAGGCAGGCACCGTTGGTCTCCAGGTGTTAGTGTAAGCCATGGAGACAGGTGACCGGTGTGGCTGTTAATTGGATTATGTTTTAGTGGAGAAAAGAAAAATCTGTTCAAAGTGATTTTTGTCTTTTTTTCTTTTTGTTTTAACAGGATTTTTATCTGCTTTCAATTGCCCACTGCACAGTACTGATCTCTTTGTATAGTCAGTATTTTGTCATTTTTACTTCTCCTTAAAAAAGAGTGGGAGAATTTGGACATGCATTTCATGATCCTCTAGTATGAAATGGAAAAATGGAACCAGAGATGCTTAAAGACTCTCTCTCTCTCTCTCTCTCTGTCTGTGTGTGTGTGTGTGTGTCCACAGCTCCTCTGTGGGGTTTTTGCCTCCTCCAGGAACAGAGCAGATGCCTTTCCCTCGCACGTCGTCCCCCTGCAGCTCTCAGCAGATCCCTGCCCAGCAGTGTTCAGGTACGCCAGGCCAAATCAGGTCACTGCTAGAATCTGCATTCAGACCACAGAGAGCTTCTACCTCAGCTGTCATTTTAATATTCAGAATGCCTATAGATGTGTTTGAAGGCATGATGCAATCACCTCATACATTTCAGTAGTGTTTTGGTAACACTTTATTTGGATTTTGGATAGTCTGCCTTCAGAGTCTTTACAGATGGTTTGTTGAAATTCAAGTTCAGTCTTTCTAATTATTCACTGAACATCCCCTAACCCAAACCATAACCATAACCATGAATTGGAGTGAACTCCGGATCCCTCCTGCATGGCCTGTTCAAGATACCTTGATATTTCAGTGGACGTGATTAGCCAAGTTGCCATCAGCCCTAAAGTTGCCGTTTTTTCATATGACATTTTATATGCTTGAGAAGCAATACCTTGTCTCTTAAAAACACCCTAAGTTCCATTATGAAAATAAATATTAAAAATGATATTAGAAATAACTAAAATATATTTCTGTTGAGAACACCCATATAGCATATGTCTGAATTCCTTCTCAGTTTGTTTTGTTTTCCTCCACTTTTGTCGTCCTTAATCCCCTCACCGTCTCCACACAATACATCTTACCCACTAAGCACAGTTTCACCCCCCCCCCCCACACACACACACTCCACTCCACTCCACCTCCGCTGATTTACACAGGGGAATGAGCCCAAGCCCAGGAGGTGCAGAGAGGGATGACTTCCTCTTACGTTTCCTCCACAAATCAAAATAGATCGATCCGATTCAATCTGGAAAATGAGAAAGAACCGAAACCAAGTCTTGCGGCAACAAGAAGAGCAAATAGCAGTCGCCAGAGACACTTTGAAGAGCCCCAGTGACTCACGCCCTCTCGCTTGCTCCCCCAGCCTCCATTCAATAAGGCTGCAAGGTGCTAATTAAAATTACACTCTCCAGTCTCAACGATCCAATTATTGGCCAGATGCGGGGCTGGTAATTAAAAAGTAATTCCTTGTGCTGCTTTGTTCCCAGTTATGGCGATCTTCCTGGGAAAAAAAGAGGGCCTTCATGGGTCCTCAGATTCTAATTTGCCGTTATGTGTGTCCTCGGTTAATGTGAATCGCCTCTCGCGGCCCGTCCCTCTGATCATCAGGCGTCTCGGCGAAGCTCCTCTGTTTTGCTCTCCTTTAATAACTAATTAAAAGAGGAGACAAAAGTGGCCTTTCAAATCCTGAAATGAGATTCTCCTCCACCCCTCCCGCCCCCCCAACCTTCTGGAGTCAGTGGCCGAAATGTTTTAATTTCATGCTGGGATTATCATTTTCACCGCCTCAGCCAACACACACACACACACACACACACACACACACAGTCGTGCATAAACACATGCACACACACTGACACACACACACACACACACACACACACACACACACACACACACACGGACGCACAGGATGATAATGAACCCTCCAGACTCCTGCTTAGTCCTTGTGTGGTCTTTATTTTGATGAAACTACAATGTCAGAACAATTTAAGTGTTATTAAACCATACTAAATCTGTCCATTATGGCACATCAGCATTATATCGTTGCGCTGAAATCTGGCGCATCATTTTAATTTTACAGTTTTAGACAATGACTAAATGAAAATATACATATATATATTATAAAATAAATGTTAAGGGTTTCAGATCAATTTAGTTAAACAAACAGGGTTAGTTAAAACAAAAGGTTCATTTTAAGTCTGAACTAGATTACCATTCTAACCAGAACACTTATCCGGACAGGGGTTTAACCCCAATTAATAAGCACTTTTATTTGTGGATATTTGACATGCCGTTAGTAACTGCAGTATGACTCGGAGACCTTCCTGTCAAACAGAGGCTTAGCTGCCAACACTTCAGAAATTGTCAGCCTCAGTTAATTAATTGATGCTCAAGTGTGAAAATTTAATATGAGACCTAGCCTCTACACTGTTCTGAAAGCACTTCAGCATGTCCATGCTGTTACGAGTACTAACAATGAAGCTCTGTTGAATTATTAAATTTGATTGCTATTGTGTTCCATGCAGCTTTTCAAGTGAAATCTTATAATTAGATGACTGAATCCTAAAACGGTAGATGAATGTTATATGATCGTGTCTCAGTAGAGAGAGCTAGTTAAGCACGCATGAAATAATGGCAAGGACATTTCTAATTCCTAGTCAAACCCTCATCTCATAATGGTTTGTTTTACGCCCAGCTGCACCCCCACTGCCCTTGCAGTGGCAGTGCAGTAACCTTTGGGTGGTGCATGGGCATAATTTGCTTGGCTGTCCGCACCTGAGAAGGTGTGGATAAAAGCCATGCTGTTTGCCTGCAGAGGGGGAGGCTTGCATTCTCACCAGTCTCTTGCTGCTGGAGCTCTCATGGCTGATTGTCCTTTGGTACTTTAGCCCCTAGATTTTAACCAAAGATGTATTTGTTGAAATAAAACCCCTATTTTGTCATCTCTGTTGTCTCTCTTCATTTTATGGTGTGGCCCACAAGCCATGGTTGTAACAGGTTCCACAGTGCATTACAGTTTTAGTATTTCTGAAAACCTGACTTTTTGAATTTGGATATAATCAAGTCTTAAATCCTCATAAATCTTCTATTAATGGCCTGTACTCATATATGGGTATTTGCTTTTAGCCTAAAATCTTACCCTGTATGTTCTTGTTATGCCCAGGTGTGCCGCATCCTCCGCCCCCGGGCAGTGGGATGGTGATGATGCAGCTGACCATGCCCCATAGCCAGCAGCCTAAGGCACACTCGCCTCCCCAGTGGAAGAACAACAAGTACTTCAGCCTGGACCACCATAGGAACCACAAGACCACAGACCTCTCCAGCCTGGACACCTCGCAGGTGGGCCTTCACTACCCACTGATGGTGCTTACTCACCTGCACGGGAACCATCCACAGTCTGCTGCTCTCATGTCTCGTGCTATATTGTTGCGTAGTGTGACAAATTGACTAGATGTTTCCATAGATGCACTAACTGTTCTGAGGTTAGGACTTACTTAGTTTGATCAGATGAGCTGCCACTCTTCAAAATATTATAGCCATGTTCCAAAAGAAGCAAAGATGCACGGGTAACTCATACTGACATGCTCTTCCTCCTTCTCTCCCCCAACAGAGTAGCCCTCAGCTGGGCAGCCCCTCCTCCTCTCCCTCCCAGTCCCCTGGCCCAGCCCACCTAACCAACATGAAGGGCATACGCCCAGGCATCCCCACCTTTCCCATCATGCAGCAGTTTTCAAGACCCTTTGGTCCAGGTCAAGGTAGGTGTTGTCCCAGGAAGTAAGGCCCTTAACCAGTGTTTATCTCAAATAAACAGATACCAAATCGTTGTATACTTAAATACAAAAATGTAAAAAATGCATAAATGCTCCCTAAACCAAAAGGCATCAAGCCTCTGTAGAAGTAGCTCTGTAAAGCAGTCTGCAGTGATTCTGCTGACCTGGCCGTAAGGATGTATCCTGAGATCTGGATTGTTTCTCTCTTCCCAGCTGACCCCAGGTATCCCCTGCTTAGTCAGCCCCTCCAGTACAACCCTCAAGTCCGTCCTCCTCTACTCCACGCTCCACCTGTCATGTCCAACCACCAGGTGAGGCTACCTAGAGCTGTAGTCCTACAATGTGGCTGCAGCATGAGCATTGTTTAATTAATAAGTGATTGGTACGGTTTAGACGCTGTTAAAGTACAGCTATTGTAGTGCGAGTCTTTTTGTATAGTTGCAGGGAATAGTCTACAGACTTCTTTGGCTTTCATCCATCAGTTAGGATCTGGACCAGAAATAGAAGTGTGCTATGTGGTAGTCATGCATACTTAGTAATTTTGGGTTGTAGAGACCTTGAGGATTTGAGCTGAGGACTTTGTCTTCTGTTGCAGGGGCCTGGAGGGATGCGGCAAGGAGGACGGGGGCGGAAGCAGCCAAGGAAAGCGCTTTCCGCAGATCTCAGTGTAGGTGAAACAGGTAATGCTGATGGTTTTGTCCTGGACCGTCTTTTAGCACAACTGTCATAGTCTATGAACATACTGTATGTTTTTCAGCTGTGATTGTTAAAAGTTGATCTCTTTATATGCTCTGTGTATTTGACAGTAAACGAACGAGTCCTGGAGGTGACGAACTTGCCGGCAGGCATAGGCAGGACGCAGGCAGACCCGATGTTCAGGGAGCTGTGACTTGACACTTCTGACACGGGCAGACAGGCAGTTGGGACTGGCCCTCTAAGTCCCAGGGGGGGGGGCTCTGGCGGCCAGCACAGTGCATCGGTCCTCCAGCCATCGCAGCCCTGGCCACCTCTGAAGCAGTCGGGGCCACCTGTCGCTCCAGACAGGTGGCACAGAGGGGCACTGTCTCACCACGCCAACCCGTGTCCTTACAGACTGGCTCTGAGCACAGGACACGGCAAGCCTCCCGACCTTCAAGCAGGCCAGCTTCCCAATAAGTGGGACCTCAGTACCCTTCAACAACAACAACAACAACAACAACAACAACAACAACAACAACAACAACAACATCACACATATATATATATACACACACAGCCACCAGATCCCTCCCTCTGCCCTGTTAATGCTCTGTTGCCATGACTATCTACATTCTGTTCCATTTAAAGTTAGCCTGTGATAAGTTTGTAATTATTTATCCCCTTTTGATTTTTTTAAGATGTGTGTTAGGTTGAGGTTTTTCTCTACCCACTGAAAAAGGAACAAAAAATAATAAAAAAAACTGAACCCACATGAATGTTAAAAATAGACAGGAAAAAAAAAACGTGAATCCTGAAATATTCAGCTCTCCTTCCAGAAATGATAGGAACATGTCAAAATGCAGCCTCATATATTGTTTTGTTTGTTTGTTATAAAGGAGGTTTTTTATTTCTAAATTTTATTTGTGAAATATATTTTCAGACCTGAACCTCAGTTCAATGATTGTTTAATCCTGTACCCCCCCAGCCACGTTCACCCCCCCCCCCCCCCCTCCACAGGTGCTCTGAGCAATGATTACGCCATCTCACTAGCCAGTGGTCACACAGTGTAGCCTGCAGCTGCACGTTGGGTCTCTGTTGTTGTGCCTTCTACCAGAGGTCTGCTTCTCTTCTCTCCACAGAAGAAAACGAAGACACCTCGGTGTCTGTTTTACAGTGAAGACCCACGTCGTGTTTTTTGTAAATAATTTATAAAAAAAAATGTCTAGATAATTGCTTCGTTTCTCAACGAATGTTTGTAAATCGCCCGAACACAAGCAAAAAGCTTGTGTGGAGCAGCCGCTAGATAACCTCATTTCACCAAAGCCATCGACTCCTTGCGTTGCACATATTATTGGTCATTTTTCAACAGTTTCAATCTGCCCTGACACATGCCACCCTTAGACGGTGTGTATTGTGTCAAACACTTCACTATGAGGTCTTTATAAATTATATACCTTCTGGGTGACTGGAAAAAAAATGTTTGCACATTTATACAATTTGAGATATTAAAGATATATATATAAATATATATATTTTTTCCTTTTATTTCTGAAAGAATGTGTGTGAATTATTGAATGGCTGTGTCTGCAAACACAAGTCATTTTTATTTCAGTTTAAAACCAATAAATGTTTACTGCAACCGAAGCGTTTCCTTTCCACACGTAGATGGTGTCGTTTCAGCAGGAGGCCCATTGCCAAGGGTCTGGTAGTCTGGCGCTGGGTCGCTGTTACAGCGCATATCAGCATATGTCGCAGATGGTGAGTTGAAGACACAGGGCTTGGTTAGGAGCAGTGGGGAGTCAATTTCATCCCGGCCTTACCTAATGTCGCAGTCGATGCTATTCATCTCAATTCCCCTTTTATTGGGCCATTTGTCTGCAACGTTAACCTCCCTCCAACCTCATCTTGTGAAATGCCTTGCAGTTCATCTAGATTTTTCTCTCCTCCCTCTAATAACATCAAAGCAATTTACCGCAAGAAAAATCTCCCCACCTGCCTTGTGGTTTTGTGTGGTGCCTGAGGGAGTCGGTGATTCCAGAAAATGGATGACTTCATCTTCTCATCTGCACATTCACACTGAGCCTATTTCGCATCCAGCGCTGGTGTCGATGGGTTGCTGCTCTCGCCGCAGAATTATCAACGCCTAATTAAGTCAACATCTGGAACATTCTGCCCGGTTTGACCTAGACCTGTGAAATTGTGGTCTTTGCTGAGTTATTTATTTATGTAGTAAATTTGGCAGTGTCAAACATTCTGACAGCGTGGTATGCTTGTGTGAGCGAAATTGAGTTCTGAGCGAAATCAATATGGAGGTGTTAAAACACTTAGGCCTATTACAGGTTGCATTGGTAAGAAAGTAGATCTAACCGTCAGATGCATTATACCACAGTGGAGTACAGTTATCACATAGCTTGCCTAGTGACAAGATATGCACAAATGTGTGGTTTCTGCATAATGGCACCAACATTTTAACAACACAATCAAAAAATCTACAGTGTCATTTCAGATCAGGTGAAAATCAGTGCAATGAACACACAATAGACCTACAACAACTATTTGAAAAATATATAATATTTCACCACACCTTTGTTCTCACAAGAAAGCAGTTTTCTCTCCTGGAGGGAAGCTGAACAAACATGGTCAGACAGATATATGGCCAGCAAATACAAGAAAAAAAAACGAAAACTTTACAGTATTACACTGACTGCGGTTGGAAGTCACTACCTCACCAGTCACCTTATCTCCACAGAAGAGCCCATTAAGGTTATGTCTAGGTTATGAGCCCATGAAGGTTATGTCTATGTCTTATGTATATATATATGAGGGGAAAAAACACAAAAACTTTATGGCCTACATTGAGTCCTTTTCCTCTTTCTGTCAGCATTTAGTGTCTTTTAGTGCAAAGCTCCTGAAATTCTAGGCAATTCATGGGAGAAATAAAAGTATAAATACTTAAAATATATTAAACAAATAGAAATACAGATTTATCTGTAGATTTTGGCCTACACAAACAACACACACCTGTAAATGTGTTTGTGGTTGCCTTTTTGTCAGGAGTGATGTGCCACCAGAAACAATATTAAAAAATATGTAGGGAAAAAAAGCTCCAAAAACCATTGCCACTCTTACCATTAGCTTTTCCCCTAGGTAGTTATATAGGACATCAGAATCAGAATCAGGTTTTATTGGCCAAGTAAGTTTGCACAAACAAGGAATTTGACTTGGTAAAGTAACTCTCAGTGTGCTTACACAAAATATACAACACAATACAATACAATACAAACAAACAAACAGTGCAACAGTGCAATGGACTAAGGAGTTTAAGAAAGTATGTACAAGGCGGAATGGCTATATACAGTAGCTGTGAAATGTTGCACAACAGTAGTGCAAAGAAGAAGTGGAGAGTGCGAGAAGTGCAGGGATAAATATATAAATATAAATATATATGCTACAGTGGGTTAGTTGTTCAGTAGTGAGACGGCGAGGGGGAAGAAACTGTTTTTGTGTCTGGAGGTTTTGGCGAACAGTGATCTGTAGCGTCTACCAGAGGGGAGGAGTTTGAATAATTTGTGTCCGGGGTGTGAGGGGTCTGCAGTGATTTTTCCTGCCCGTTTCCTGACTCTGGAGGTGTACAGGTCTTGGATGGTGGGCAGGTTGGCACCGATGATCTTTTCTGCAGACCTGACTGTCTGTTGGAGTCTGTTCTTGTCCAGTTTGGTGGCCGATCTAAACCAGACAGTGACTGAAGTGCACAGAACAGACTCTATGACTGCGGTGTAGAACATGATCAGCAGATCCTGAAGCAGGTTGTACTTCCTAAGCTGGCGCAGGAAGTACATCCTCTGCTGGGCCTTCTTGATGATGGTGTTGATGTTGGGTTCCCACTTCGGATTCCGGGAGATTGTGGATCCCAGAAACCTGAAGTATTCCACAGCCAACACAGTACTGTTGTGTATGATGAGGGGGGCAGTGCTGGGGGGCTCCTCCTGAAGTCCAGTGTCATCTCAACGGTTTTAAGCGTGTTCAGCTCTAGGTTGTTTTGACCGCACCACAGGACCAGCTGTTCAACTTCCCGCCTATATGCAGACTCATCATCATCACGGATGAGGCCGATGACTGATGTGTCATTCCATGTGACATTCCTTGCCTCAATATTTTTTTTATTTACCAAATTCTGAATGAACCAAATAAGGAGGCCTAGGGCCTATATTATGGACCTCAAAGACTTTCCCCATAATGCAAGGCTCCACCAATACTATGTAGCTTAATATAATATGGAATACAGGCTATATTGAAACCAGTAGAACTTATTTATTTTATTATTATTATATCATTCTCTTGTCTTTCGTTTATCGTGGTTTATTGTTTTTATTACATGTATTACATTTATTTGAATTTAGTTTTTGCTCTAGGGGTTGGGAGTGGATATTATACTGACAATAAACAATGTCATCATGGAAAATAATCAAAATCATCACGGATCAGCATACTGCTAGATTGCCATGTCGGTTACATGAACATAGAAGGTTTAGCACCGTTCAGGTATCTGCCAATTCATCAGAAAAGTTCTGGCGTCCTCCACTGGTGGCTATGAGTCCATGCAGAGTGGGCAACTAAGAAAAAGGTTTATCTCTGTGCTTAACTGTCATAACCAGGCAGTAGCGAAAGCCTGATCACTGATTCACCTTCGTAAATTGAAATGATTTCGCAGCCTCTAGATAATTAGCATTTAAAAGAAATCGGTACATAACGAACTCGCACTTTTTACATCATTCTGTCAGCAATTTCGGTGGTAGACTACACACGTTGAAATGTGGTGAAAAAGATTTTAAATAAAATTCCATATTCATGACAAAACAATATAGAACACCGATGCAGTGGCCTAGAAATGCTTAGCCCCCTACACACTTCCTTGTAGGCTATGCATCATGCAACATGTTATTGAAATGAGTTCCCGAAAATGTCATACAAAAAGTTTTTTTAACAACAAGCAGACAACTGAATCTCTTATTGAAATTCCTTTATCTAAGAAATTGTTGCGAAGAAAAGAGCAATCTTCCTCGCAATTTCCATTCATCTTGGTAACAACCTGGCTGTCCACCTTCCATGAGGCCATTTATACTTCAATGAGTTAATCCATGTCCACCAAATACAAAAATATTACTATAAAATGTTTTTCAGAGGAATAGAAACCCTTGGTGATAGAAATTATTGCCAAAAGGTTTCATATGAATGTCTTTGAAACAAATCTATTTACTTTGTGATTGTGAACACATTTTGACAGTGACAGTTATGTACTGACAGCTGTAGGCCTACTTACACATTACAGCCATCAGTAGCGCTATTAATAAATACATTCCACATTGATTTACATGTGCTGCTTGCTTTTAAAGGGGAAAATGGAGAGATAACCCCAATGCCCCAGTTATGACAAGCTAGTTTAATATAGCACAGTAGCTGAGCCCATGATAATATCCCTGACTATGGCCTCTGCTGCTGTGCAGACAAAAACATCACAGTTACTGGTGTCTGTTGCAACTGCAATGGTCACCTATGGCCAAATCAAAATTCAGCAGCCAATACATGCTTGTGTGAATGGCTAATCTTAATGGAATTGTGTAGGCTCATTAATAATGGCATATAGAAGCTTTTACCCAATTTCACACAAATCAGCCATAAGATGTTGCTACAGCATGTTGCATCAGCCATAACATGTTGCTACTTGGGGCAGTTTACACATTGTGCTTGGAATACCATGATTGCTGCTTGCGGCTACCTTTTTATTTATGACAATATATACGCTTGTCTTTTGTGTGCACAGGCGGTCATATGGTGTTACTGTTTCACACCCTTTTAGTGTACAGCCAATTTTTGAAAACCTAAGGAAATTTCCTATTTAGTGCTGTTTCAGAAATAACCTTGGTTTAAAACTATTAGTGACTGTGTCTTCACAGAACGGTGAAATATGGCTTTACCATTACATCTTACGATCAGAGTATTTTTCGATTCTTGGAATGGGAGGTTTTGCCAATACAGCGACCACTTTTGGCCTATCAGTTCATTTTGGCCAATCACTTTTCCCAATATTATTGTAAATGCGCCCTGTTCTGTTTACACAATGTATGGCATGTTTGTTTTACTTAACCCTATAACTCCTGTTTTACGTTCCTGAAAACCCAGATTTTTTCAAAAATGAATGGTGATTTCACCCCGAAGATTTTCCCATATGTTAAGCTGCCTTGTTACACTTAGTAATTGGCAGGGCTGCTTTGTATCAGACATTTTTTTTACCTTTGCTTCAGAGGGATTTGTTGCCAGAGTTTAAGGTTTTTCTGGACATTGCTTTCAGTATTTGTCCGCTAAAATGTAGAAGTGATAAACTGCAAGTGTTCTTCTCTCAAGAAGTTTCACTTAGTAAAGTAAACCTGTCTGTAGCAGGTCAACTGAAGCTGATAATAGTCTAGGAGTCCATGTCACTCTATGGCAGAAGTTGGAGAGGGAAATAATTTATGGTTGCCAAGGTTTTGTCTTTTTTGTTTTGCTTAGTAGAAATTAGTTTGTTTGCTTAGGAAAACTCTGAGCATAATTATTTTCATTCGTGTTATTTTCATATGCCGGCAACTCCAGCTTTGGGCTTTGTTTCCTATGTGGCAAGTTTCTGTCTTCCATTAGGACCGCTGTCTTTGTTACATTGCAATCATCCCCCAGCTTCTTTTGAGGCTTCAAGCGGATGATGCTGTCCATGGTCCTCAGGCCAGATGAAGCCTCATCTGAGTTTTGAGTTTAACAGTGAGGCCATTGGCTGATTCAAAATTTTGCTCCGATTAGAATCCAAACCACTCCACAGTTCAAGGCCTGTCAGACTCTTTGAGGTAGCCTGACATGCCTTGATATTTGTGTATATTTCACCTAACTAAAAACATTAATGCAAAAGTGCCATATATGGTTATATTCTTGAAAACTTCAGCAATAATAACATGAGAGTAAAAGGAATGTAGTCAAATGTTTTTTGTTTACATTTAAATAAAATGTAAATATACCCTTACAAAAACACATTGTAAAGATTTGTGGCCAAGACTTCTGAGCCTTGCCATAGACCAGTGGAGGTAGGTGTTAGAGGCTTTGTTGTTTAATCAACCACAACATTATTGGTTAGGTTGCACGTGACAGTGAGAGGATTGACCGCTGTGGGAAGGCCCCAACCCATTGAACAAGGGATTTATACTGTAATTAGGGAGAGTCACAGCCTATGCAGGCTGTCTGGCATTTAACCTTTCCTATTTGTGGCCGATAGAATTAGCCATTTGAATGTCTGTGGTGGCACTGTTGTAGTGTTACATTGATAATTAGCTAATTTACAAGTCACAAGTCTTTTATTGTCAGATGCACAGAATGACACAGGGTCAGACTGGGCACTGAAATTCTTAGGACAAGGCACCGCACAACAACCTACCATAGCATAACATAACATAACATAATATAACATAACACAACATGACATACACTCTGTACAAGTACTCTGAACATAATTTACATGTAATAACATATGATAACCTTACTAAATATACAATACAATATGCTAAAACATATAACAACCTATACATATAATACTAACATACTGTATATACATATAACATATAATACACATATAATAAACATATAATAAACTATGCTAACCTATTAAACCTATACTACCCTACAGACAATGGGAGTAGCAGGTAGTGCAATAATTCTGATAAATATTACTGCTAGTGCAAACAGTAAGTGGAAGTGACAGTATGTAAGTGTAGTACAAGCAGTAATTTGAAAGTGACCGTGTATGTAAAGTGACGAGTGCAAAAGTGTCGATAGTGTGTCAATGAGATCTTTCAAGCAAGCACTCATAGTACCAATCCATTAGCTGGCTAAAATGTAGCTGAGGCCACATTGAGTGTGGAGGTCACAGTCAAGATTCCCCCGGTTTCCATGATTCCTGTTGTCATTGTGGGTAAAGATGAGCACCCTCATAGGACCATATCTCTTTCGATAGGTAGTTTGTTACACTATATACAGTATACAGACAACAGATTAGGATATGAAGTTTTGTTGTCTGACCGATTTCTAGGCATTAATCATCACACTAATGTCAGCTAGCTAGCAACACAGGCTCCTCTTTCAACTGTTATCATTACTATTATTATTGTGTCACTAATAGATTTAATAGTTTTTTCGGCAATATGTTTTAATTGTATTTCAGAAATCAAGGGTCAGGAGACAGCAGTTTAAATGCATGAATTTATTTTTGTATTTATTGTATGGAATAAATGGGATGAAAGAAAGACTTTAAGACTCTTAAGAC
Organism: Clupea harengus; assembly: GCF_900700415.2. Classification (NCBI taxonomy): domain Eukaryota; kingdom Metazoa; phylum Chordata; class Actinopteri; order Clupeiformes; family Clupeidae; genus Clupea; species Clupea harengus. Next base: position 18,910,380 of record NC_045153.1, on the reverse strand, counting down.
TTCAAAATATATCATTAAAATGATGGAAGGCTTGTTGACCATTGGCCTTATCATTCCAGATCAGATCTGGAGTCCTTTGCTGAATACATGCCCTCCTTTTCTTTCTCCTCACTACCATGCATTTAAAAATATGTCCTTAAGCACAAAAATATGTCCTACTAAGACTATGTGGGACGCCTTTTCTCAGGCTGAATAGTAGGTCCTCCTCTTCAGAGGAAGATGTGTCATCGCTCTGGATGTCCTCGGGACCTGAGCATGATGCAATGCTTGACTCTTCATCAGAGACCTCAAGGGGGTTACGATAGATACGATAGATAGGTGTATTTTCACTTTCCTTCTCCCTAAAGTTGCTGTGGTTCCATCTGGGAGCTTTTGCAGGGACTGATCACGTTTTCTGCGTGGGGCTTTAGGCTGTATTGCATAGTCCATCTCCATTTCCTGCCTGAAATTCATGAAAGCTCTTGAGCTCGTTGGCTTCTTTGGAATAGGTGAACAAGCTAGACTTCTCTTTTACTCGAGACTTGACTTACTAGAAAGCAAGGACATAGACACCCTTGATAAGCTTTCAGTCTGATCCAAATTCTCACTCTCCATGTTAGCCTTGGACAAAACATCAAGGCTTTTGCTGTGAACCGCAATGACTGGTTCAATGTTTGCTGACCTTTGAAGGGCAGACAATGATGACCACTTCGAAGCTACCCAGGGGTAGTTGCACTATCCTTATGACATAGACCATCCAATTGTTTGACTACTTCATTTAACCCTGTGCCTTCTCCAGTCCTCGGAATAGGTGTAGCAGTCCTGCTACTTGCAGATAGCAGATAGATAGAGTATGTCTCCATGAAAAACATGCTCATCACATCCTCAATCAGGTCAACCGTGACAAAATCAACGTTGGAAGATGAGTTCTCCACCTCCAATGTTTCTCTTAGTGCCATCTTCTCTGAAGCTGTCTCAATGTCAAGATCTTTGAAGTACTACAAGGGAGGAAGATGGGCTCCTAGCACCATCCATTAGGGTAAATTCAATAACATGTAATGTTCTGCATACAGCATTAACTGCTGTCTGGCCTACCACAGAAGACAAATCCCTCTTTGGAGATTCTTATCTGATTACAGCAGTCAGCTTTTCTTTGACTTGGCCATAAACTATATTGATAAGTTCTAATGCAACTGCATTAAGCTGGCTGAGCAGGTAATCTTCATTTACCGAGGAGGACATTGCAGTCTCAGGTGAAAGCAGAGAGACACTTTGTCTGGACATTAAAGCATTTAGCTCTTTAGATACACTTTTTAGCATGTCCTTTATTATCTTCCTCTCCTCAAGCCCCAGCCTTTGATGTGATGCTGATGTTATGTCATTAATGAACTTTTGAGTTCTTTCTTCACTGCTTGACTGATCTGGTCTTTAAATGATGTTGTAGTGAAATACTGTTCCACTGTGAACAGCCCCTAATCCATATATTTTATGGAGCTTACCTGTTGATTTAGAGAATATTTGATCCAGATGTTTTGTTTGATCCTCATTCTTTACCCTCATCTTCTCCAAATCCCCTAGCGTTTTCGTCAAATTGTTCATTTCTGCCTGCTGTGCCGCAAACCCTGCGGTCCATAATGATCTTTTCCTATGAATAAAAGAAGAAACATTACAAATTGAAGGACATAGCACGAACAACACACTACTATACAATCATTTCTAATGGCCTCACCCTTCAGCTCCTTTTGTCCTGAATTTCTCTTTGGTATCGGGTCCTATTCAACTCATATTTGATTTCAAGTTCACTAAGGTGTAGCCGTGCTCTGTCTTGTGTTTTATTTCAAGTTCACTAAGGTGTAGCTGTGCTCTGTCTTGTGTTTTATTTCAAGTTCACTAAGGTGTAGCTGTACTCTGTCTTGTGTTTTATTTCAAGTTCACTAAGGTGTAGCTGTGCTCTGTCTTGTTGATAGGTGAAAATTCACCCTAGTTACCTCAGGACTCCGGAGCTGCATATAAGTATATTTATTAGACAAACAACAATTGCAATCGGGCTCACTCCCAGCACAAGGCTGAAAGTGAAGCAATGATAAACACATCGCACAAGGTTTATATAGACAGAAGTTTAGCGTTCAGCAGAGATAACCACGTGGTGGATTTCTGACGTTCGAGGCAAGGATGGAAGTTTTGCAAGGTCGGAAGAAGCACAGTTCGAACCTTCTTATCACCTCTGGTCTAAACATGCTCTTGTACATATGCAGACTAAGTGGCACCTAAAATTCTAAGTTACACACACACACACAGAAAAGCCATTTCATAAGCACATGATTCATACATTCTTAAGTAATTAACAGTGTTTGCAAATTATCTCCATCACTTGTGTTTTATTTCAAGTTCACTAAGGTGTAACCTTGCTCTGTCTTGCACACCCAAGGTCTGCTGCACCTGTGTCATTCATAAAAACAAAACCTATCTATTCTATTCTATCCAGTCTATTTACTATGTATAAATTAGAATCAATCATTCTGACTATAAAAGAAACTGCAAAATCACCACAAAATATGCACTCTGGATAGATTACATTCCATCAAGAAATTTAAGGCTGTTCTCACCATTATATTAGGAAGTTTTCCTTCCTTCAGGAGTGTATCATTCACTTTGATCGTCTTCTTTGAATTTACATGTTTGTTTTATTTAAAATGGTAGCTTTCTCATATCCGATTAGTGGAAGTACGAGGTCCAATGCTGCCCTCTGGTAGCGATGAAGAAAAATTGTGGCCATCCCTATCATTAAAGTTCTGGATGACAGCATTGGCTGTGCAGTATGGTTTGCTGCCAGGGGGATTGGCATGGCAATGGACTGTGCAGAACAGAAGCCATACACCTCAACTACAAAGGTAACTCAAGGGTCGGCGAATAGCTACCTGTTCTTGGAAAATAAAACAAAGCACACAGTGTTCTCAACCTAGCTTAGGCCATACACATTCTGTAAGACAGGCTATTATTCTCTATCTTTCAACTCTCAGTATCAGGCAGGTGGAATGACTCATAGATGTTCAAACGACTTTTTCCAGCTGAACAACACTAGTAGGCTCTTTGTATTTAAAAAAGACATTTCAAGCTTTTGTATTTTGTTTGTATTTTCCCACTTTTACGTTTACTGTACCTTTGGTAGCACATATCGTTTTTTAGATGGGCATTTTTTTTCTGTCCTTGTATAATTTCAAATTAATAAATAAGTTTCGACTTTTATTTTGAAAAAATAACCTTATTGACACTTCCGTTATGGTCGCTAGTTACATGGTGCTCAGCAGAACACGCCTCCACAACTGTCCTCATTTAATTGCTGTTAGGGCATGTGTTTGTTTAATTCATGTCATTGCTGTGTAATTCATGCTTTTCATAGATATTTAGGTTTTGTTTCGTTGTAAGGGTCAGTCAGACTCGTTAATGTTTGCCCATATAACTTGCGCTAACTCTCTCAGGTTGGCATAAAAGAATCATGCCAGCCTGCCACAAAAGTCGAAAATCAGGGAAGGATACCGCTGTAAGTTCAATTCAGTCAATACTGATGTATCTTATGACATGTCTGATGACTGAAAGACCTATTACATCCACTCTCGCTCTATAGGTGCAGGGAACAAATGACAGCAGTGTGGTTAGCAAGGTGTCAGCATCAGTCTATGGTTACTTCCGAGATGACTTCCAGAGACGGTTTGTTTGCAAGGTGTCTCGACGAGCCCCTCTCATCAACAGGTGAAAAAAGGGATTAATGAGCAAGAAACGTACATTGCCATTACACTTTATAAACAGCTAGAATTAGCCGTTTCACTGTTGGATAAGTGAGGTCTGTATTAAAGATCTTTGACCATGGGTATATTTGTGTCTGTGTCTATGGATACACTCCTTAGGGGTTATTACGTGAGATGGAAGGTTGTGGATCACTGTGTCAAAGAGTTTATCCAGGTGACATCAAGCTTTAATAGAAGACAGGTAAGTCAGCATTGCAAAAGTTTGTAAGTGTGCAACACCACAGATGATCGGATAAGAATCATATTTGTGGCAGTGCGACATCGGATAAGAATCCTATTTGTGGCAATGAGATTGATCAGATCGGAATTCATGTGGCTTTTTGCCTGTACGTCTCACAAATATGAATTTTTTTGTTGTTGGTGACACAGATGACTCATGCAGAAACATGTCAATGCGCGCATGTGTGGCGTGTCGGATGACAGATGCGTTCACATTACAGTTAGATTCAGGTAAATCCGATCTGAGCCAAAACATCAAAATTGAGCAATGAGGCTTGTAATGTGAATGTAGCCAGAGGGACATCAGGCATTTGCCTATTATCAAATTTACAGTATTAAACTGAATATGCACTATTACTAAACACGCAACAGTCATGTACATCAAATACTCAAACAATAATATAAAGACTACAAAATACAGTATAATCCACTTCTTTACGTAATGGCACATGCTCAGCCCCTACTTGTGTAGACGGGGGCTACTTACATTAAATAGAGTCATTCACTCTCCTAAACAAACACACAACATCTTAACTTTGAACTCAAATTACAGTCTTTCTTAAGTCTTGCAGTCATAGAGTCCCTGAAACATGTCACAATAACATTGCTTCTTGCAACAGACATAACTTGGCACAGGTCTTTCTACATCAATAGTATATGATTTGGAGTGAGCGCTTCAAGATCATTTGGATTTTCTGACATCTTAGTTCAGGGTGTGCTGTTGAGTACGGACTCTACTTTCACACAATACAACAAAAGTGTGTGCAGGCCATCATCAGCATCAGCATCATCATCCAGAACTCTGTTTAAGCAGAGCACCAAGCACCTCCCTCACTGTCCGTATGGTAGGACACAACGGGTGGATTAAAAATCCATTCAGTTTGTTCATCAGGTCTTTGACTTTTGAACTGACTCCTGTACGTTATAACTCCACGAAAAACTCTTTCTGCACCAATGAAATGTGTTCCATGATCTGATCTGATAATATAAACATGTCCTCTCCTACTGATGACCAGTGTTGTGAGCAGGGGCGCAGATGGCACTGGGTACGGGGGGACATGTCCCCCCCCAGATTCATAGTGACCCCGATCCGTCCCCACCACTCTCCTTACGTAAGGCGACAATCATCAGTTAATAACTCTGCACAGCTGATTAGGCTATGTTAGCGTCCCCCCAGTTTAAAAATCCCATCTGCACCGCTGGTTGAGAGAGTGCTGGTCCAAGCCAAAGACAAGCTCAAAGCCCCTTCACGATGGCAGTTAGTGGGAGGATGAATGAGGAGAGGGGGAATGAGTGCCACCTAGCTGTGACCAAGGTCATAGTGAGGCCTACACCCCTTATGTAACAGTTTACTCCAAGGGCTATGGTTAACAGTCTGTCAGTATATATTGAGTTGTATTGATTTTTAGGATATAGTAGTATAAGGGTCATATGTTAGTCCCATCACTCCACAATACAACACACAATGACACAATAGTTCAATAATGATAATTCAGCACCTGAAAACTAAATCTTTTTTTACTGCAGGGAGATTAGCAAGGCACTCAACCCCAAATATATGTCTCCCGCCAGAAGTTACCTCCGTGACACATTAATTCCTACCTGGTATGGTGTAGAACAGGCCAATGAGATCACTGAGCTGAAGAATGTGCCAGAGCTGGCCATCACATCAGATGGGTAGACTTCAGCTCTTATGTAAAGGGGTTCAACTGGCGTTTTCCATTTGTAAGCTGAAAAACTAGCATGTTCATCTTAACATTAACGGACTGCAGAGACCGTTTCCGTGCAAATATTCTTCTTCAACGTTCCATAAGTAAACACTGCCTGTGTTGATGTGGTTGCCTTCTTTTCAGCGTTCAATGCTGTACAAAGACTTCGTTTCCTCATTGAATCAACATCGGGTTCCATGATGAATCCGCGATCAATCCACGATGACGTCGGGCATTTGCCTATTATCGTACATGCAATATCAAACGGAATATGCGATATTAGGCTACTAAACACGCAACAGTCATTTAATCAAACATATCAATTACTCAAACAACAGTAGCCTATAAATATAACAAAATTACCCACTGCTTTACATTATGGCCCTAACAGGCGTAGATTCATCGTAGAAGAAGCATGTAGGCCTATTACATATGAAGATGAGTAATGTGCTGTCCCTTCCACACACACAGGGCTGGGAGCAGTGTGTATGTTTAGACATGAACCAGTTCTACCTGGGTCTCGTCCCTCAGCCGGAGAGACAGAGAGTGGAAAGATTGGAGCCATTTGATGAGTTTGAGGTCAGATGTTCACCTGTTCTTGCAGTATTTACACCTGTCACCTGCCTCACTCATTCAGCCCCTTAACTCATTCATCTCTCATCTCAACTCTCCAGAGAACTATACCTCGTTGTGTTTTTCATTTAAGGAAGTTTGAAAGATTAGTTTAGCTTTGGTGTTTCTTTAGCTGATATTTGTGTTCATCTCTTTCCCATCAGGAATGGCACCAGAAGTGTGCTCACTATTTCATCCTCACTGCCTCCAAAGGCTCTCTTACCAGCCAGGCTCTCCTCACTCATCCCACAGGTACTGCAAACCGGCAAATCACACCATGAGCACAATACAATAACACTTTCATGTGTGCTTATCATTTCCTCTCTGAAACACTAACCTGAGCTGAAAACAAAAATAGTATCTCTCTGAGACAACATGATTTGATCCTCCCCAGTGTCCCCTATTCCTCCTCTGAAGCCCCAGCTTGAGCCTGAGCCTCTGAGTGTTAGTGTCCTTTCGGGTGACCCTTGTGTGGAGGGCCTGGGGATGGCCTCGGCCCTGCTGGAGCCTGACGTCCTCATGCTCACCGGAGGATTCGGGAGGAGTGGCAGAGAGACCGCTGTCAGGGTCCTTGTCAGAGGCCAGGGTGGCTGGAGCTGGGCCAGTGTGGAGACCTCTGCAGACTGGGGTAAGGAGTTCCTCTGCTACCACATGAGCTTGGACATGGAATAAATAGAAAAGTTGCTCTTAATCAATTCTTTAGTTCACTCTTCAAGCAGTAGTCTTATTCAACTAGTCAGTTATTTAACTAATCTATTTGTGTATCTGGGTCATTCCATGTGAAATCAACAGATTTCTTGAATTCGCTTCATACTTTATTTATGTATGAAGCAAATCAAAGATAAGATGGTCTGTCAGGAAAATGTTCTAAAATCTGTTGATTTCATATGAAATTCCATGGAATTATTTGATATCTACAGAGGAACTGTTTGTGGATATCATGATGGGTTTGTTGTCCACCAGGGGCTCGACTGTACCACACAATGACAGCAGTCTCTGGATGGGGTGCACTGGTATTTGGTGGCAGATCATCCCCATTGAAGCCTTGAAGTGATGTTCTCAAAGTGACCTATGACCTCAGGGAGAACACAGAATCCACTGCAACATCTTTGTCAATGACTGTGTCAGTGAAGGAAATGGAATGCAGTGGCTGTCATCCACAACCAAGATGGCGGCATACTGCTACTTTGCTGAAACATAATGGTAAGGGTAGTAACTCAGTACAGCAGTACTTCAGAAATTATTAAAGAAAAAGCACACATGCAAAGGGAGGGAGGATATTTGTTTGCATTTGGACTTCAGTGAGAGTCATTTCTGGGTTATCTTATTCTTCCAGGCCAAACTTTATTAGTTGTATGTGGAGGACGTACAGAGATGGAGCCAGTCTTAGGTGATGTCCACTTCCTGGATTTGGAGACCAAACACTGGACAGAGGTCTGTGGCGGCAGAAACATTTTGGCTTGTAGACACTGAGCATTCGGTTGAAGTCTGACTACTTGGAAAGAACACAAATCAGTTTCAACCAGCAAAGAATGTTTACATTTGTCCAATGTTTCAAAGAATTTCAATAGTGAACTACATATTTACAGATATTGTGATTTGCAAAGACTTTCAGAGAATCTTTCTAAGCTGACTCTCTCACAGATTTCAGTGGAGGGTGTCTTCCCTGAGGCTCGGCATTCGCACTCCTCTTGTGCCTATCAGGAAGGTGTGGTCATATTCGGTGGTCTAGGAGGAAAAGGAATTCCTTTAGGAGATACCAATTTACTAAAAGCCACATCTAAAGGTTTCTGCTGGGAGACATTACAGGTGCAACCTCCTGTACTACCCAGGTGTGTCTAATAGGGATTATCAGTACATCTCTCTTTTTCTCTTTCCTTTGTCTAAGACCAAAATTAAACGTCTAACCCTCAGTCCTGTCTCTGTATTTTAGGTATTCCCATTCTGCCCATGCGATTGGTGAGAAGCTTGTTGTGGTTGGCGGAGTTTGGCTCCAGGCGGAGAGTGTGCCAGGAGTGGCAGTAATCAACCTGAGCACAGGTGCCAGTGTGGAGTACGACCTGGACACAGTGAGTTAGAGCTCTGTTTCTGAATATTAGACATAAACTTTCGGTAAAGTAGAGAAGAAATGTTTCTGATTGTTTTTTTTAATTTTGTATTCTATCCCTTTCTTGTCTCTGTCTATCTATCAATAGTCTTCTATTCCTTGGCCCCTCATGCTGCATTCCTTCTGCTCTGAGCTCCTTGACTCGGAGAGGTCAAAGGTCACTTTAATTGGTGGAGGAGGGAACTGCTTTTCATTTGGCACCCACTTAAATCTCCATCCTGTGACTGTGGACCTGAGTCCGGCACTCCTAGAACTTACCACTTCACTCATCGCAGAACCACTATAGATCCTAGAGGAAGACATGGCAACCTTGCATTATATGTCACAGAACTATAACTGACATAATCACTGCTGGAAGCTGCAGTAGGGAAATCTTTGTCAAAACCAGGAAACTGGCCAAACAAACAAACACACAAACTTAAGTTGGTCTGTCAATTTAAGTTTTATTCCATATGAGCTAGGTCACAGTCTAAGGTACAGCATCCCTGAGCACACAGATATGTTGGGCACTCTGAGTGTGTTGAGCCAGTAGGTTCCCACTGCTCATAGTTTGGAGGGAAGTGCTGAGGAAGGGATGAGTGCGAGTGGTCACTCGGTGAGGCGACGGAAGGACTGGACCGTGGCACAGACTGCACCCCAGTCGGCTGCCTTGCAGTATTCGCCTTTCTCCAGGAAGTACTGGCGCCCGCGGTAGTTGGGGTGCTCATAGAAGACCCAGAAACCCTCCATGACCTTGCAGGAGTGGACCTCCCGCAGGCGGAAGCGCTCCGGCACGGACGGGCAGTCTTCTGTGGCCTCGTAGGCCTGGCCAGCAAACTCGGGCTTGTCGTAGAACTGGATCTTATACTGGGCGCCGCTGGTCTGCAGGCGAGAGGTGAGGGAGAAGGAAGAAGGCAAAGATGGAGGGAGGGAGAGGAGGGATGGGTTGGAAACAGGAGGGTCTCAACAATTCTATGATTAGAGGAGGAGGAGGAGAAGTGGTTTTAGGTGCAGTATCTAGCTGTTCTTGTTAAACAATAACACTGGTTTGAGACGCATGTCAGGGATGAAAGTATCCAGGAAAGATGAGGAGACTGATTCTCTATATACCTGCCATTTCTGTATTATGTAAACTTTTGAAAGACACCAACATGAGACTTTTAAGAATGGCATTCTTGTAGTGTATATAGACAATTTGACATGACTTCTGATGTTTTTTTGGAATACATTCCAAATACTGCACCTACACCAAATACTGTCTGCACTATACTTTGCATACACTATACTGTGTATGCATATGGGTGAGCCAATGTAACCATGTCAAGCTCATGCAAAGGACACCATGCAAGCTTTAGCTAATTAAATTGTGTTCAGAGGTATAGCTTTATGTTGCCTTTTATTGTTAGTCAGGTACTATGGACCTAGAGGCCAAATACTTTTAACAAGGCTGAACCCTGTGCATTTATATTTCCTTTCAGTTGTTGTGTGAAATGTAAAAAATAAACAAGAACATTAACTATTCTACAGAATTCACATGATAAATCTGGAGGATTTTCCATTTCTTATCGTTTGTATTGGTTTACATTTGACTGTTTTCAGTTTTTTTTTCTGTTTTACAGAATTTCAGAATTCTATGAGGTTTTTATTTAGTGTGTCGAGTTTGCCTAATGGTATTTCACCCATAATATAACACATTCTTTTCTCTGTAAATTGTTTATTTATTACCACATTTATCTGTAGTAAGAGGTGGAAATGTTATCGAACGAAACACCGAATTGACACTGTGTCCTTGCACTGGGCAGAACTGAGTGGTGTTATTGATGTACTGGCAGAGCCCTTGGGGTCTCTACTGTATTGAGCTTTGGCGGTCCATTCGGAGTTATTGCCCTGCACAAATGCTCTACTTTCTCCTGCTTGACACAAGTACCTTCCCTTCTAATTAAATGTGAGCACATTGTAACCCTGGTTTAACTCTCAAAGTTACATTGTTAGTAACTTAAACACAAAAGATATTTAGTGTTTGACATGTCATCATTCATCAGTCATCATTGATATGGCTCGGAACAGTTTTACCCAAAATATAAATTTGCAAGGTTATGCCTGTTGAGTGTCTGGGATGGAATGACTTACAAAATGGACCATCTTGCAGGAGCTGAGGCGGTCGTTGAGGCCCATCCAGCGCAGGTACTCTGGGTACTCTCCCCGGGTCAGCACGTACTGGTAGCCCATGTAGTTGGGGCGTTCGTACACCACCCAGGCTCCACTCTCCACGCGGATGGAGTTGCAGCGGCTCAGGTAGGCATGGAAGTCTGAGCAGTCGCTGTCGCACTCATACCGGCGACCCTGGAAGTTCTTGTCTTCGTAAAAGATGATCTGGGGGGGATGCCAGAAATACAGTTGGCTACAACACACCACTGTGTACAGGCTTTGCCTAGTTATGCGTCCAAAAAGACTGCAACACTGTCGTTCTTGATTAGGCTGTGTATTGTGAAATTCTACCAGCTGCTGTCAATATTATAGGCTCTAAATGCTCTATTTGATTGAGGATGCATCCTTAGCATGGCACCAGCGTGCCAGCTGTCACCTGTTGAGGATATGGGAATTAATTAACCGTGGAATGGGCTAGCACATCCAGTTTCCTAAACAGACCTGCGTTGGCACATTCCTCCAGCTTTGGTCTACAGTAGTTTGCCGTGTGCTGCTTTAGCCCTTTACAAATAACTGCCACCTCAGGACTACTTGCATATACTACTCCAGTATCCATGGTTTACACTGGTAAAATACCCATTTAAATATACATACAGCATACATATAATGGTACACTGAAGCTGTAAACTCTTTGAAAAAAAGCCTGCACATTATCTGGCCCAAAGAGATGGCTTGAGAAGTAAAACACCAGTTGATTTCAGTCATACTGTGGTTTAGACTAAACTGTTAAAAATACCAATATTAACATTAACCTGATATTCTCAAAACAAAGAAATTCTGAAATATCTCGCTTCCAATGGCATCCGTGAGCCAGCCTAAACATGTCATCAAATCTCATCAAGAAAGTGTCAGTGGATCTGCTCTCCCTCTCAAGGAACTTGTGCCACAGTGAGCCCCTTCTCTCTGTACTCACCCTGCCCATTGTGGACGTCACACACTGGTTGGTGTTAGGTGGAGGTGGAGGTGTTTGAAGTCTGGGTGAGTGTGTGTGTGGACACGCACCGGATCCTTTTATACGGCAGGCCACTGCGCTCCCAGAACCAAGGGCCTCGGGGAGGGCTGGCCAATCGCTTTGTCATGAAAATGAGATCCAAAAATTGAGTCAGTGATTCTAGTGCTATTCAGGTTTTCCAGAAAAGCGGAGCAGGATTACGGCATAATGGTAGCCTAGTGAGGGTTGCCCATTGACACCCCCCCCCCCCTTGCTATAACACCCCACCTCTCATAACCCCCAGCCCAGCACGCGCCAACCCTGCTACGCACCCACACTGTCCGCTCCCCACCCGCTGCCACAACCAACACACCCTTGCTCTAACCCCGCCCGCGTGTCCCCACCACCCAATGCCAAGACCCATGCCAACTGTAAGAGGGCAGATATACGGGTTCATTGCACTCCACCACTAGTTGGCTAAGGTGATTGCCTGGCTCAGCTATTTTCAAACGTTATTACACCAAATAGATCAAATATTAGTGGAAAGAGAAATGAATTTGTTATGTAGTCTTGCATCTCAATGCCCAATCCTCCACTGCATCCCATCCTGAAGCTACACACGGACTGGCAAAACTGTTGAGCAGTTGGGGGACAGTGGTGGATGATGGGAGTTCTGTGTTCAGGCTGTCTGCTGATAAGCTTTTTGTTCCTTGTCTGAGAAAGGCCCTCTTAACTGACCACAGTAGATGTTAGTATCTTTACATACAATCTACACAGATGTTGGATTTGACGAAGGATTTTTATTCTTGCATGTTCATGTACAAAAAATAATTTAACCAAACTAAATATACAATATGTTGCTACAACCATGGTGATTGAAGAACAAGAGTCACTGCGGAGGTAATAGTGCAACTGCAAATGTAAGGCAAACATCATAGGGCTTGTCTACAGCATTAAGGACATGTACATTCAATCACGTACACACTGGCTTTGAGACATTAGAACAGAAAACTTCAAGTACACTACATCCTGAAAATAAGTGAACAAACTGCCGAACTGCTGAAAAGTGAAAAAGACAGGATGAATCTTTTGTACTTAACTAGCCTTAGTCCACTTTCCCCCTAACTCAAATAGCTACCAAGTTTTCCCTTCTCTAGACCAAAATAAACAGTACCGTACCCAGAGGGGTGTTTCACTATGTGAGGTGACCATTTTGCTTAAGGCAACATGCTGTGCACATATAATAGCCAAAAAAATTAAGAAAAAAGAAGAAAAGAAACAAAGTGTGAAGTACAGCAGTGATCCTAAGGACAGATGGCACATTATTATAAACACTCCCTTAAGGCTCAATTTAAGGCCTTATATTTCACCTGAATCGTGTAACTGCGTAACTGCATTGCAATCTACTTAATGCTGTCTGTGTTGTCTACTCCAGCAAAGAGAGATGGTTACCTAATCAGTGTGACTAGCAGAACGAGGGATGCTTTTCAGACTTCAAGTGCTCTTAGCTGAGAGGTGGGCTACAACCCTGGTCGTACAGTAAGTGTAAGAGTGCACTGGTGTATCAACACATGTATCTGTGCATGTGCAGATATCTGGAGAAAAGCAATGCTGTGGGAGGTGCCATGGGAGGTGCGTGGAATAACAGAACGTGTGTTCAAGTAACCGAACTAGACACCTGTTCTCTCGGGGAAAAGAAGAACACGGTATAGCTTGCAGGGTTCTGTTCCAGGCCATCCTGGAAACAGAGGGCTTGTTTTTAGGGGTGTGCAGGGCCCTCTCTCGCCCTCTGCTCTTTGGCTGGCTCTGAGCTAGTAGTAGTAGCAGCCGATCTCTCAGCTCACAGTTGTGGGCCGCTCGCCAGCTCCCTGCCTCAGCGATCCATTCTGCTTGTTCTCGTTTGGCCACAGGTTTGGTCCACCGTAGTCACCATTAGCACGGCTGCCCCCTGGGGTTTCTGGGGCGGCGGCCGGGGGGATGAGGCTGTCCAGCTCCTGCCGCTGACCGGTGGCCAGCAGCCACTCGTGGAACTTCTGCTCCACCAGCACCTGGAATTGACGCCGCTGCTCCCTGCAAAACACAGCAGCCAAAGGGCCATTAATGACTACATTTCACACCCACTCTCATTCAGTGCTATATTGGTGTCAGCAGCTACTCAAAGGGACTTACTAGGCTGCCTTATAACCTTAACTAATGAAAAGCTAACACAAATGGCTAAAGGGTGGTTGACAGAATTTGAGATACAACAAATACAGTTTCTTTTTTCCCGGATGTAATTATCTATTAATATCAGTACACTGCGCATGAATATTTGTCACTAACTATTAAGGTGTAGCCCCCTGTAAAAGTGGGTCAGTGGGGTTAATGGCTGGCTCACTTGTTGAGGTGGGCCTCCTTCACCGTCCTCTGCCAGTCTTGTACCCGCTGCTCCCTGCCATCCACAGCCTTCTGGTAGGTGGGTGGCAGACCCCCCGGCACCTCGCAGGTATCCCCCTCCATCTGGAAGGGCACTACCAAAGGGCAGAAGTCCGCCGGCGGCAGAATGCGGTAGCAGGCCTCGTCCAGGGTGCTCCCTTCGGCGCCCAGCAGCAGAGGCTGGTCCCAGACGTTGGGCACCACGGCCAGGCCCACACTGGCCATGTGGTCCTCCAGGGAGGGGTAGTGGATGTGGAAGGGCCCCAGGGTGAGGGCCACGTTGCCGGGCAAAAGCACGGGCCGGGTCGGTGTGAGGAGGTGGATGGTGCAGTGCGAGGAGGAGCCGACCGCCAGACGGCCCGTCACACACACCAGACGCACGTTCTCGCAGCCCTGCATGTGCACGCTGCACTCCACTGGGCCCAGAACCACCGTGCTGTTCCGACACTTATCCAGACAAACAGACCTGTGGCACAGGACAGACATTGAAGGGTTAATAAAGACAAATCATCCCGATGCACGCCGTTGATGTTCACACACGCAAACAAACTTCCTTGTCATATACAATGTGGTGATAAAACACTCACACACTGATATACATGTACTGGAGAAGAAACACTCTTTGGGTGACAGAACTGAATCTTACTCAGAAAGGTTGTCACACTGGTGCTGAAACAACCTCTCATTACTGTACCATAAGATACCAATAGTACTTCCTTTCATCCAGAATAATAACCAAGTGTTTCACTGCATACACCAGTTTGAGTGCCATCAGATGCCGCTCCCTTACCTGAGAGGTGACAGCAGGTAGATGAAGGCCTCGCTGCAGCGGTGCAGCTTGATGTTTGACCCTGCCAGCTTTTCGGAGTCCTTGGCCAGCGTCTGCTTGAAGACCTGAGACATCAGGACCACCCTGCTGCCAGGCGGTGCCATGTGTGTGTTTCGTGCAACCTTGGCCCTCTTGATGGCTCCCTCCACTGAAAAACAACCCACACACATATGCAGTGCTGTACAGTAAACACACACAAGTTGGAATTTCCATTTCCTATTCATTAACATATATAAACATGTTCATGTTTTTTGCTCCAACCATGAAACATATTTGATCACTTTTATTTAATGACTTGATCTATGTGGTCAAATGATTGTTTTACAATTCACTCTTACAAACAGGGATGATTCTCCCCAAGTATGTGCTGTGCTCTGACCCTTGTTAAAAAAATACACTCATTTTGAAAACTCTCTCAGTGGTCACACTACAACATGGGAAATGGAGCCAAGTATGCATGTAACACCCTTGTGCCAAATAACCCCTCAAGGCCTGTACCTTGCTGTGCCCATGCCAGCTTCTTGCCGGAGCGCAGGCATGCGGAGATGCCGAACGGGTTGAGGGTGAGCGTCTGGCGCAGCCACTGCTGCAGATGCTGCAGGCCGAAGGAGCGGCTAAGCTTGGAGTAGCCGGCCAGGGCCTGGAGCGGGGGGCGTGAGAGCAGCCGGTGGAGCGGGTGGACGGAGCGGCCGCGGCTCATGGAGCCCTCCAGCATCAGGCTGAGGCCGTGCAGCACCTCCAGGGAGAGATGGCTGTCCCGCAGCACCTGCCCCGAGCTGCTCAGCTGCCCTGGCTCCAGCAGCAGCTCCAGCAGCTCCGACAGGTGCGACTGCACAAAGGTCAGGTGCGCCTGGTCGTCCCAGTTCTGCAGGAAGGACAAGAGGAGACATGAAGGAAGGAGAGATAAAGAGAGGGAATAAGAGAAAGGGGAGAAACTATCATAATATAACTATTAGAGAAACTAACATAATATAATCCTGACTGATTTATACCACTATGTTGAAAAAACGTGAAACCCCGGAGATGGAGCGGAATTGTACAGGCAAATGAAAAAAAAAAAAAAACAGGGTTGTTTCTCCACCTTATTCTGGGAGCTGATCTTGGACTCGCGGTCTGAAGAGGGAGAGCGCGAGCGGTGGCTTGGCCACTCCTCACCAATCAGAGAAGTCCGCAGGGAAACACGGTTCATCTGCTGCATGTAGAGGAAGAGCAGGAACTGCAGAGTGTCCACAGACATCTTGAAGAGGAGGAGCACAATGGCAGAGAAAGGCAAAACATTCAATAAACAACGACCATTACTGTGAACACAAAGTCCAAAGATAAAGCCTTTGTCCAAAAGGGGACTACAGTTAGTTGTGGGGATAAGTCTAACAAAGTATCCTCAAATATGTTTATGATGACAGTTGAATCGATAAAAAAAGAAGAAAAAAAAAAAATCAGTGGCATAATCAATGTATTATCCCTGCCTGATTTTGTACAAAGAGTGAATATAATGCTCGACCAATAATTCTTTTTGTTTGGCCAAAATGCAAAACCTGTACAGTATTCAACTTCAAATACCTAAACATGCATTCCTCTACTGAATATGAGACTTCTGAGAATCTTTTTACAGACTGAACCTCTCTTTGCCCTGAGCATTTCTCTGCCCCTGTATTTCATCTTGACAGCAGCTCACCTTACTCCTCTGCCTGTCCAGTTCCTTGGCGGAGGAGCACTGAGACAGAGCCTCCGCCCACTCCAGCCTCTCCTCAGGCGTGTGCAGGGCCAGGAGGTCAAAGGTCTCAAAGTACAGCCAGGCCAGGTCCTCGGAGAGCTGCAGCTTGCCGCAGGCAATGTGCTTCCACATGAGCCAGCCCAGCCTGGGATAGCAGCCGTCACGCGAGCGAACGTAGGAAGCCATCTTGCGCAGGTAGTGCATGCTTAGCTTGTTAGAGGGAGCCACCTGGAGCGCCCCCAGGAGGAAGGGCTCCAGCCGTGGCCAGACACTGACATTTCCCAGCTCCATATCTGAGGATGTAAAAATGCTACTGGTTAGCAGTGTTATTGAGGTCGTGAAATCAGGAGCATCAACCAAGGACAGGTGATTCTGTGTCCTTAACGTCTTTTCTACCTGATACTTAAACAAATGATTGAGAATGCAGTACATGTTTACCCTGCAGATAGGCGTAACATTGGATTGGGGCAGCAAACTGGGTCATTCGCTGAGCTAATTAATTTATGACTTTTACACCCCTGACTTATAGTAGGAATGATACACACATACAAATTACATATGCATGATGCATACAATCAGATTCCTGGGGGGTTTATTTGCATTTGCATTCGCTGGTAACACAATGTAACTTATCCATATTGAAGAACCCGTCTCAGAGATGGGAATTAGATCATTTCGGCACCGAAAAATATCCACATCTGGAATCATTAACCCAATCAACTTTTAATGACAGACCTGAATTGACAGGAAGTTGCTTGAATTACAAACTGGGGGCTGCCGACGAGGTAGGTCAGCTCGCTAGCTAACTAGTTAGTAACTCGAAAATGAGCCACCAACGTCGGTCCAGCCCTAAAAAAATGTGATGGCAGGCAAGCTCTCTGACTACACCTAACGTTTACTACTGTATAGCATATGTTACTAAACCTACCGTCAACCTGTCAGCTAAGTTAGCCTGTTAGCACAGTCACCCAACATTGGCAAACCTAACCTAAGCTCTGTTTCTCACGGGAAATGCAACGTCTAAATTCAGCCTGCGATGTCTATTGATTTCATATCAAGTTATGGAATGAGAAAGACACATCGGCGACTCTAAACCAGAAAGCTAGCTCGCTAGCTAGAAAAAAATTAGGACGCCATTGAATTCCCATGGCAACTTACAAACCTTCTAGAGATGGATCGCCCTGTGGATGGATGGAGCTGATAACGTTTCCAGGGTTAGCCATCTTGCTAGCTAATGTACCTGCAACTTAACATTTAATGCGAATATTACCTCAATTTCAAGCAGTCGGCCCTTACCAGATCCACTGATGGCGTTACATCAACATTCTTGAGGTAGAAAGTGCTCATCACTCGGTCACGTCACAACTTGTTCAACAACGCCGACGGTATCAACGTTCACTGTTGACAAACTTTCCTCTCTTCCCATTTGGCGCGCTGTTACTCAGATTCATCAAAAGATAACGTGCACGGGCACCTCCTACGGGAACGCGCACCCAGTTGATTTGTATCCAAATTGCATATAACAGTTAGGTCACTTAATAGAACCGTCAGTATAACCACTCATAATTGTAAAATGCCATTGACCTTCAATTACTCATATATGCGCATGTGTTTTTATTATATAAATTGACCCAAGTCCATTTTACTAGTTGATCGGCAAGCTGGTGTCCCGTTCTCTTTAAGAACTTTAAGGCGGTTCTTCCGGACACAAAGAAGGCGGTACTTTACCACAGAACAGGAAGAGGATACTGACAGACAAGAAGATTTGACATAGAAAGCCGGTCATTTCTGAGGAATTATTTTAGCGAAGCAGCGTATCCATGGAGGTCAGAGGAATGAAACTTTCAAGTGTATGCTGTCTACTTTTATATTTAATTGCTGCAGCCTTGGCAGGGTAAGTGGTCATTCCATTATTTCGTCTGCAGAACAGGTCTGATATGTATAAACTCGATCACCGGCTGGTACACATGTTCCATTGTGATTGGTCTACGTCGCCTAGACCCTTCTCCATGTGTTTTCATAAGACTACATTTAAATTCGTTCCATTTATATATTGTAAGCCCTTTCATGTGCTTTATCGGTGGATTCAATCTCACTTAAATACAGTAACGACTGTAACCTACATCAGATTCTACACAATTGCTTTCAAAGATGGAACGCCACATTTCTTAATCACTATGTGTGGCTAGCTAACGTTACGTTACGAGGTGTTATGTGTCGCCAGTTGATTACCTTGTGACTGGTGCCATCGTATTATTTAGAAGAAAAAAATGTAGGTCGCTTTTGATATTTGTAGGCTGTGTTTTCCGAGGTACATAATCCAAATTGTCCCAAAATTGTATAATGTAACAATTAATAGTTACGTTTAGACCCTTGAGGTACATGATGATTATGGTGTATTTCTTTCCCTATCTTTTGTAGACGAGATTTTTATAAGATATTGGGTGTCACCAAGGCTGCATCTGTCAAAGACGTAAAAAAAGCCTACAGAAAACTGGCGTTACAGCTTCATCCAGACAGGAATCCTGATGATCCCGATGCCCAAGACAAATTTGCAGATCTGGGTGCTGCTTATGAGGTATATTTCTGATTGTTCCTCTCTTTCTTTGGTACTTTCATTCGATGTATTGTATATTTAACGAGATAAGTTGCTGTCAGTACACATGTCCACTAACAGCTGTGCTGCATCATACATGTCATTTGTGTTTTACTGTATGTCGCAAATGGTGTGTAGCTCGCATAGTTTATTTTTCTAAATGTGTTTGCTTTATTATTATTTTACGAGGTTGGTTTATTGCTGAGTAACAATATTCAAGGGTTAGAGAGTGTCCATAGCTGTTAGAAGTGACTTGCGCGTTTGATTGGAACAGAAGACAGTGTGGCTGATCCTGATTGGTTAGTTGCTTGACGCGCATGAGCGCACGGCCTGGAGTACGCTTTGTTGATTGGCCTTCTCTATAACCTCAAGATTGTTTTAAACACAGGTTGAAGGTACTAATAGTGAAGTGTAACTCAAGAACAAACTTCTAGAGCTTCGTGTTAAAAAGTTTAATTAACCTACTGTTGGTTGCAAAACAGTAACGTCTGTACCATTTGAACTTACAATAACTTTGTATTTATTATGATGCTTGGGCTTTTCTTGTTCCACTGTACTGTTACATTTTCATAGTCGTTTTTCTTACATGCACCATGAAAGGAGGAAGACAAGTGGTAGAGATGACCAAATGTTTGTCTGCTGATTCCAGGTTCTGTCAGATGAAGAAAAGAGGAAACAGTATGATGCTTATGGAGAGGAGGGGCTGAAAGAGGGCCATCACAGTTCCCATGGAGATATCTTCTCTAGGTCAGAAGGAAACCCTTTGTATAGCAGGCATTGTATGAATGCTTCACACCAGGTGTACAATAAAAAGAACACCCATCACTGCTCAGTGGCACTCTTTCATAAATACCACAGATCTCTAACTCTCTTACTCTAAAGGTCAATTTGATGTGTCTTCTAAACAGTAACCAGTGATTTTCACATATGTTTTAGTTATGTTGAATAGATTTTGATGGAAGACCAATAAACATGATATCTTAATTACTTACATTATTCTGTTCATGTAACCAGCGTTTTTGCTTTAGTAAATTATATAACATTATCTCTACTTGCTTTCATATTTGACTTTCATCATTCCATGATGCTATGTTTTCAGTTTCTTTGGTGATTTCGGGTTCATGTTTGGAGGACAAAGACAGGACCGACAGGACCGAAATATTCCAAGGGGTAACGACATTATTCTAGACCTTGAGGTTACCCTTGAAGAAGTGTATTCCGGAAACTTTGTAGAGGTAAGCACAGGCGATAACTTGGATACTCTTCGATGTGATTAAAGTTCACAGCCGTTACAAATGTTTCCAACTTTGTCCTTAGGTTGTGCGAAATAAACCAGTAGCCAAAGAGGCACCAGGGAAAAGAAAATGTAACTGTCGACAGGAAATGAGAACCACTCAACTGGGTCCAGGAAGGTTTCAGATGACTCAAGAGGTTGTCTGTGATGAGTGCCCCAATATTAAGTAGGTGTTCCCCTTGTTTAATTATTACTCTATGAATGTGACTGGTAAATATGATGAGGGATGATGAGGTTGGTGGTATCTTCATTAATGTTCTCAGGCTTGTAAATGAGGAAAGGACGTTGGAGGTAGAGATTGAACAAGGTGTAAGGGATGAAATGGAGTACCCTTTCATTGGTGAAGGTAAGACATTCATTCAGTTGTTTGTTCATTCGTTCCTGGTCAAAGAACAGCTTTAATGCAAATGGCAACCACCAGCTTTTTTCTTTTTTAAACTGAGCTGATCATCTGTTGACTACCACATTTTTATTTTGTGTGGAATTTTAGCAGTTGCCTTACACAAGTAAAGTTACATTTAAAATAAAAAGTGCAATAGTGTGCATGACTCACTTTCTGTTATGATGTAGGTGAACCCCACATTGATGGAGAACCAGGGGATCTACGTTTTCGAATCAAAGTTCTGAAGTAAGGACACTAGTCTGCATAGAGACAGGGACCTGACTGTGATGCAGAACCATAGTATAACCGCACTGTTTCACCAATATATTCTGTGATTACCAGTATCTCTGAATGTATAATGTTTTCTAATATTGTTCTTCCCATATAGGCATGCAATGTTCGAGCGCAGAGGTGATGACTTGTACACCAATGTTACCATCTCTCTTGTGGAAGCGCTAGTTGGATTTGAGATGGAAATCACACACTTGGATGGCCATAAGGTATGCATGATATCTGGAGGACCATATCTTCTTTCTTTTTTTTGGCTCAGTGTCCCTCAGATATGTAACATAAGGCACCAGTATACCTATGTATTTTTAGCCTCTCTAAAATGTTTTAAAGTGCGTATGAGTTTATGTGTTTTCATGGTGTTTAACACTGGGACCTCTGGTATGTCAAGGTCCACATTGTGAGAGACAAGATCACCAAGCCTGGGGCTCGAATCTGGAAGAAAGGAGAGGGACTGCCCAACTATGACAACAGCATCATTCGCGGCTCTCTCATTGTGACTTTTGACGTAGAGTTTCCACGGGAACAGCTTGATGACAATCAGAAAGAAGGTGAGAAGGCAGTTAGATGCTATAGTTGTGTGGCTGTGTGAGAACCTCAGAATTGCACATAAATGGGAAAAGACATAACATGTAAAAAAGTAAGCAGCCAGGCACAAATACAAACTTCAGTTTGTATGTGAGGATATGTATATATACTCTAGCTAAGCTATGATCTTATTTATGCATTCATCCATGGAAGTTAATAAATACAATCCCATGCAAGTTAATAAATACAATCCAATTACAGTTAATACATACAATCCCATAAAAGTTAATAAATACAATTCAATTAAAGTGGATTACTGCTATTGCTCACTTTTTTGCATGGAATGGAAAACCACCATATGTGCTTTCAGGATGTGGAAGATTGTATTGGTGTCAGTCTGATAAAATGTAATGTTCCACGTTTTAGTCACAGAAGTGGCCACTGTATATGATTCACCATGTCTGTTTGATCACCTATGTTTATTCAAAGAAAGAAGGAGTGAAAGGACTAGGACTAGCCAGATTCTCATGACTCAAACATTTCTAGTATTGCGTACATTAAATTTATGTTTTACTTTTCTCTTTGTACAGGAGTGCGGCATCTGTTGAAACAAGCACCTGTTCAGAAGGTTTACAATGGACTACAAGGATACTAAAACCTTAGCAGACAGCATCTGGACTGATTGTCTTGCTCTCTCCTCCAAACACACACACCGAAACGCACACGCGCACCGAAACACACACACACACACACACACACACACACTGAAACACACACCGAGGATTAAGTGTCGGGAGTGTATTTATTATTTGGGTCTCAGGATGGATGAACTTAATGTGTCTTTTTAATTTTTACTTTGAAAGGGTTTTTTTTTTTTTCATACCAAATGGAATTAGAATATTTTTTTTCTTCTTTCTTTTATATTACCCATTTTATTTTGTGATGTTCAAAACATCTGTTCTTTGCATCTCGCAATGTCAACATCAATACACAAAGTCCATTTGTAAATAATGTATGCAAGTCCCTCTGTAGATATTGAGATTTTTCATCTCAAAGATGTATACTTGTCATATTGTTTCTTTTGAAGCCTTCAGTCCTTGCACTCTGTCTGGGAATTTTATGCAGGTGTGTTTTCTTGGGACTGAACATTTTGTATGAGGACCTTATGGACTTTTCTCCTCTTCCATTTTTTGAATGTAAAGTTATTTAGAAGGATTGAGCCTCCACACAGTACATTGTTGCTGGTGTATTTCCACTTATTTCACATTAACAGTTTTGGTTAGAGTTGACTGGCCATGTTTTTTGAGTTCTTGAGTTTTGACCCAACAAAGACATTTTTGATCCATTTGCTGCTGTCAGTGGTAGGTGACCTCAGACCCGGTAACAACCTCATAGACTGGATAAGGATCATCACTCTGTGTTGAAAACCGCCATCTTGTGCACCTGTACTAGTGGTGGCTGGTTATCACTCTCCCTGGTCCTTAGAAAAAGGGACTCCTTCACCAGGGATCGACACACCAACATTTTTTTTTTTTTAAAGAATATTTTAGTGGGAAGGGGAAAGGTGATTTTCAAATGAGAAATTCAATTAAAGGTTTTTAGTAATGTTTGACTGTTCATCTGTTGGGTTTGACTGGATGGTGCTGGTGATCACTTGTTTTTCTGGTTTTAAACAACACAAGCACAGTGTCCCATTGTTTTTTTGTGTATTGCTGTTTTGCAGCGTAATCTGCAGTATACAGTTGCTACTGTATCTTTTAAACATTTCTCTGCACTACAAAATAACAGAATACCCATGCCTCAGAGCACTTGTATACTTACAGTTGAGGTTAACAGGGCAAGATGTAGCATCACGAATAGGATGTTTCGAATACATGGCTTTATACCTGTTTTGAAGTTGCAAGCTTCACGCTGTCTTGCCTGTCTTCAGATATCTCAGGTATATTACATTGTCTTCACAAAGGTGTTCATGGATGGTGTTCATCACTGTTAAGGGTAATTGTGTTTTGTTGTAGCTTGCAGTGAGGATTCCTGGTTCCCAGTACACAATGTTGTGAAAACTTCACCCGGGCAATTTCATATGTAGTAATGTAGACAGAGATATACTTTTTCAAAGGGTTCAATATACCTTTCACTTTCCTAGATAAGGTGGAGTTACCTTTTTTCTGACTTCTACAACTTGCCTCATTAGGTTCTAATTTGAGTGGCATCTAAATTAAAGTGTGTATGTCCATTACTCATACCGGAGTGTGGAGGATCACTATAGCAACACAGGAGATTAACTCTGTTCTTTAGGAGGCGCTGGCATTGATATAGTCTAATTTAGGCATAATGTATCATGTAGTTTGGAATAACTAATGAGACTGTAATGGAAGAGGCAGAGTAATGTAAATGTAAATACCGTAATTTCCGGACTATTGAGTGCACCTGAATATAAGCCTCACGCACTAAATTTTTTAAAAATAATTATTTTTAACATAAATAAGCCGCACATGTCTATAAGCCGCAGGTGCCTACCGCAACATTGAAACAAATTAACTTTACACAGGCTAAAATGAATATCAAAACTAATACAATAGTTAGTTTTGCCAGTTAGATAAGTGCACTGTTGCTTTAAGAGCACACAGTCGCAAGAGTCAATCAGAAGCTAGAACGTTAGATTGAAGACAGACGCTAGTTTGAAACCAGTGAGCTAAAGAACTTGAAGACTGGATTTGTATTGTTGTAAACTTTTATTTTATTTTCTAAAGTGTTTTGAGTTGTGTTCTGTCTACGCTGGTAGACTGTGGTTATTTTGACATTAGTTAAGTTATTGAGAGATACTGAGAAATCGCGTGGAGCTAAGCATCCATGCGGCTGCATCCATGCTAGCATCCTAGCTCCACAAAGCCACCGTAAACACAAAGCCACCGTATACAGTCACAGGTATCATAATCCATAAATTAGCCGCATCGTTGTTTAAGCCGCGAGGTTCAAAGCGTGGGAAAAAAGTAGCGGCTTATAGTCCGGAAAATACGGTACATGACTACATCCTAGTGGTGGGTACGACACATAATGTACATAACCCCATATAAGGGCTATTATTTTGGGTTGATTGCCTACTTTGCATTTTCCTTATTGATCTTTGATGTGTGCCTAAATTATAATGTATTGTTTAAAGAATTTATTGAGGTTTTATGCCACCTTATCTCTTATAGAGAATTAGGACTTTTATTTTGACAATGTAAAAAGGTATCGCAGATCTCGTTATGTGTTAATGTAAACTTCTCAGTACGGCTAAATTTGAGTTACGGATGGATGCACATGCATATATTGGAAACGTTTAATGGTTTAATGGACCCGTATGAGACCAAAGCTCATACGGTGGTGATAGTTTCCCATTTTATTGAATGTTTGAAGAAGAAAGAAGAAAATAAAAGAGTGATTTCACCAGCAGTAAGTTTCACGCCACTAAATATACGGGGATCCGTTACACATAACCTTCAAGCTATGCTTCATGAGACTCTTACAAAGTATCTTGACAGAGTGACCAGTGCCGCTGCTAGCCATTTTGGTGCCCTAAGCATAACTCCTTTATGTTTAAGTTTAACATTTTATGAAAACGAAAAAGAACAACTTCCTCAACCCCAAATGAGGGACACTTTCTTCCAGGTGTGTGCGCGCGCCAGCAGCTGACCAACAATAATAGAAATCGCAAGGTTTCATTAGCCATACCATAAACCTATTAATTTCAGTGTAATTTTGGCAAACCACTACTGTACTTGCTTGGATGTATTGTTCATATTAATAGTCGTGACAATTATTACAAGTTTCTCTCAAATTTCATGTTGTTTTCTTGAAATAGCCTTAGACCAAGGTTGCCCAATTTGGGGCCCGCGCTCGATTTTTTTTGGCCCGCGCTCCGATTAGAATCAGAGTCAGAACGTCATTCGTTAAACAGCATTTTAACCCATTTCGAACAGGGCCTCTGTCTCAACGTCCTATGTAACTCAGACTGGTTGCAGTTCACTGCCTGGCCACAGTTTTAACATGGTTTTAGATGGGTCAAGGAGGGGCGCTATTTACCTCTTGTCAGATCCATAACTTTGCAGCTAAAGTTGTGATTCCTGGTTGCTATGGTTAGGTAGCTAAGGAAACTTTTAATATCAAACGATTTAAATGGAAGATTTCCGTTTGCATGAAATGATAGCTAGTTATCTAGCTAATGTTATAATCTCCTCGATTTAACTTCTACAATTATAATGGGTGCCTGTGACACTTCGTATGAACAAATTCATATTCATGAGTTCATATTCACACATATTAACACCAGTTCATTATGTGTAAAGAATGCTGATATGAAATATGAAAACAACCAGTAGTCAATGTGCAAGCTTCCAATTTAATCGTGATTTAAGATACTCTATTTGAGTTGGGGCAGTCTGTCCTTCAGTCGAGGCATGATGATCTCTCGCTACAAGTTTCACCTGTTCGTGTTGGCGTAACAAATGCTCGTGGAGTCAAGTGCAGTTGAGATGGCGCTTGTCTCCAGGGCACAGATTACACTTAAGTGTTATATTTGTCTCTTTTCACGGTTACAAATAAAAAAGGCTGTGATTGGAATACGGGACTGGAGCTGTTCCTCACGGGACAAATCAAAATCACCCATAATATTTTGGGATGTCCCGAACAATTCGGGACGGTTGGCAACCCTACTTGAGCAAATTAACCACTGGATGTCTCAGAACTTTCTCCAGCTAAACAAAGACAAAACTGAAGTAATAGTTTTTGGTAAAAAGGAGGAAAGATGTAAGATTGCCACCCTTCTTAACAAAAAAGGACTTAAAGCAAAGGATACTGTCAGAAATCTTGGTGTCCTCTTAGACAGTGATCTAAATGTTAACAGCCACATGAAAGCAATTACTAAATCTGCGTTCTACCATCTCAAAACATTGCCAAACTTAGGGGTTTTATGTCAAAAGATGACTTGGAAAAACTAATTCATGCCTTTATCTCCACTAGGGTTGATTACTGCAATGGGCTGTTCACAGGCCTTCCCAAAAAAAACCTTAAACAGCTTCAAATGATACAAAATGCAGCAGCCAGAATTCTTACAAAAACAAAAAGAACTGACCACATAACCCCTATACTGAAATACCTGCACTGGCTCCCAGTAAGTTACAGGATTGACTTTAAAGCACTGCTGCTTGTTTTCAAGTCACTTAATGGGATAGGGCCAAAGTATCTATCTGACATGTTTCAGCAGTACGTACCTCTCAGATCTCTCAGATCGCAGCATAAATTTCTATTAGTAAAACCCACTGTCCAAACTAAACAGGGTGAAGCAGCACTCAGCCACTATGCGGTTCACCTCTGGAACCAACTTCCAGAAGACATTAAAAACGCTCCAACTACTTTCAGTTTTAAATCTAGACTAAAGACCAAACTTTTCTCAGATGCCTTCTGCTAACTGGCCATGAACAGTTCCTTTGAAGCATTATTGCTTACTGTAGTAGACTAGTGATTGTTATTGTTCTTTGTATGCTTTTATTTCCTATATTTTACTGTTTTTATGCCTTAATGTTCTCATGCTTTTATTTTCTATAATTTACTGTATTTTATGATCATGCACGGACCTTTTGCTTTTTTTTATGTGAAGCACATTGTTGTGCACGTATGTGAAGCACATTGAATTACCATGGTGTATGAATTGTGCTATATAAATAAAATTGCCTTGCCTTGCCTTACTTGCACCTAAGTTATAACATATTTGAGTGTGCTAACATTAGCAATAACGTCAGATAGTTCGAAGTGTATGCATAGGCTAACCATTAAATTAGCAGCACATTTCCCGTATTTAACAATGAATCCACATGGACTTACCTGAAAGTCATGCACGGGCATCATCTCGCAGTTTCTTTCTCTTTCTTTTGTCTGCCCCTGACTCCTGTTGTCTTTTTGAAGCCATTTTCGAAAAGTTCACCTAGCCTACTGTCAAAGTTCGTCAGGCCACTGAGATAGGAAAGGGCACCCACGGCGAGCTTGGGAAGTTGAGTGTGTATTTTTTTTCTTGTTCTGCCTGTTTTGTGATATACATGCCTAACATGTCCCTACTATTTATATACTGAAATAATATCGGCATTATAATTATTATAACTATGATGATTTTTCAGTTGCCTATTTTTTGGTGCCCCCACAGGAGTTGGTGCACTACGCACAGCGCGTAGTGCGCGTTATGGGAGCGGCGGCACTGAGAGTGACATAGAGTTGCAGTGTGTAACGGAGTTGAAAAATCCGTTTAACAATATAATGTATATATAATGAGTTTCGCCATAATTCAGTTGTAAATAATGTTGGTGTTTTGGAGCCACCTCTGGAGCTGTGGTGTACTGCAGGTCGGCAGTTTATATGTGTGTACTGTTGCCGCTACTAGACAGAAAAAGTTTGCCTGTCAACGGTAGGTCCACTGTACAAAATTACCCTGATGATTTATAAACTTACAGATTGATGAATGCAATAAATGTCGACAACTTCGACATATTACATGTGGTTTATATGATTAGTATGTATTTTGTTGTTTGTAAATAAGTTTTATCAATGGGCAGAGAGTTTTATCATATTTTGTATACCACGAGGTTCATCATGATACATACTGATTAGCTAGCTAGTTCGCTGGGAATTTCCCATTCTCCACGTACCGTAAGCTAGCTAACTGTACTGCCGTACTGAATGTATTTTGACATTTGATTTTATTGGTGCAGATGCTGTGTACCAATTGTGATATTTGCATGAACAGGTATGTTGCTGTTACAATAGTGTTATATGTGTGAAATATGTGCATTGTTGTTTAAATTGTTTGTGCGCTGTTTTACTTGTGCGTGATTAATGTGTTGTTTAAATGAGACAGAAAAAGTTTGCCTGTCAACGATGCTGTGTACCAATTGTGATATTTGCATGAACAGGAATAAAAGAATCAGTTGCAGTATTCGTCAGTCCTAAGTTTGACCACCGTCACACAGTGCTCACATTCGTGTCAACTACTATTACACAAGGAAGAGTTGGATAACAGACCCTTGGGCATATGTGTCTCATGCTATAAAGGTCTTATGTATATATATATACACAGTACTGTGCAAAAGTTGCAAAAGTTTTCTTCGGTATTAGTGTGTCTATCTATTTCGAATGTCAAACATGTGTTTGTATTGTTTCAAACGTGCCTACACACTGTGCCTTGCACAGTATTATGATAATTAGCCTACTATTGGTGTATTAATAATAACAAAATTAATTTGTTCTGGTTTAATGTAGGCCTATTTAACAGTTTGCATTTCCGATTGCCACATGACAGTGCCCCTGTGACACATGACCTGAACAACGTAATGTCGGCATGTGCCCCGTGAGCTTTATGACTTTCAGTGATGTCTCCAATTGTCCTTGGGCTATATTCTACTCAAAACTTTGCATGGCACTGGTAGAAGAGTGGAATGAACTCATCTTTGGCTACTCCCTCAGTACCATCGCCGCTTGTAGAAAGCGTCATCGACAGTCGCATCCGGGAATTCTGTCGAGATGGTCATGGCGGAGGGTACTGCTGTTCTGAGGAGGAATCGGCCAGGCACTAAGGCGAAGGTATTTTATCATTGTCTGAATTCAGTATAGACCCAGAACAAACTATCCAATGCTGGTAGTTGAACCCCAGGACTGGTTTAAGAAAATTGTGACAGCGGCCAACCAACATTAGCACCCAGTAGAAGTCGCTTACAGCCAGCTAGCGCTAGCCCGTTGATGTTAACGACAGCTAAGTTAAGTTAGCTTGCAAAAGCAGGACATTTCGATTTTTTTACTTGACTGGGTGTGTTAAATAATATGTCGATGGTTTTCAGTCAGCCTGCGTACACGCTAATTTGGGAACGTTGTTTACATGATTGAGTTTAGGAACATCAACCAACCTAGTGTAAATCTGACTGCTTGCTAATCAGTGTCAGCTTAGCCAGCTTGCTGGTCAACAGTGGAAATAGCAAACATTGCCTCGCTGGCTGAGTTATATTGCTAGTTTTGAAAAGCAAGGACTAAATAGTCCAATGCTGGTTCTGTCTTAAGGGTTAACGTTAACTAGCCCGGTCAACACTAACTTTAGATTATTCGAGGAACAAATAACGTTATGCTAACAGTGGAGCATTGGTTAGACACAAGTTAACAACAAAGTGGCGCATTGCATTCAGGGAGTGAACCTTGTGAAGTCTGACATCTACTCAGTCAGATGACTTCATCGATGGAATAGCGTTATCTGTGCTTTATATGCGTGTGTCTTTGATGTTGCAAAGCATTTGATGTTGTTTGTCGTAATCCATAATTCTGGTTAAGATTAGTTAACTCAAGCTAGCTAAAACATAACTGATACACTGACTACGGTACAGAGTCACGTAAGTTTCATTCACAGCTGTCATCGCGAAAGCTTCTATACGCTACGACGATTCTGGTTATAATGAAAACGGAGTATGTATCAAAGATTACCATATTATGTATGAAAAAGTGTGTAACTTAAAGTGACTTACATTAGCCACCCAGTCAGACCTTCAATGAGTGAGGACAGTTGCTATTTATTTGCATTAGAAGTCAATGAGGATTCATGACCTTAGTGTGCAACAGTTATAACAATGTTCCCTTGTGTGAGATGTAGGTAACGTTTAGGTGTGATTCCATATGTAATGCATGGGTTTGAGTGTAAAGATTTAATACCTCTCTCAGTGTGATTAACTCTTGATGCAAGGGTGTTCTCTAGTAGATTATCACTGTGATCTGATTTACAATGCTGCTATTACCAAATGTTCTATGTACATAGCCATGTCTCTCAAAGTGGCCTAGAGATACAGTATATGGTTTTGAGGGTCAATGGGCGCCTATATGTCTGGCTAGAGCTTCTTACTAAGAAAGGGTCCAGATAAAGTGGAGAGAGTCTTTGCACCTAGTGTGTGACCTTCGGTGTAAGAATCTGTCGCTACTGTGTGCAACTGTTGGGTGCGTGATTTGCACCTGCTTTAGTGGTATACTTTAGGGGCTTCTTGAACATTCGGTGCAGAGACACCACAAAAACATTCCAGGGCCATCATAAAGACATCTTGAGATGATGGGAAGAGAAGACTCTTGAGATCTATCTTAGTAGCTCTGCTTTATTTGAAATCATTTAATGTCTTCCTACTCTAGTGTCTTTTGATGTCAAGTCTTCTTTTCAGGGAAACGGTTATCTTTTATCCAGTTTAGAAAAACAATGCCATCGGAAAAACCTCCAAATCTATCACTCGTTTACTTCCTTTGGCAGGATTTCTACAACTGGCCCGATGAGTCCTTTGAGGAGATGGACAGCACGTTAGCTGTCCAGCAGGTAACTTAAGCCATGTTCTCAGTCTTATAGCTTCTCATGTAAAGATGAAAGATGATCCTGAGGATAGGAAACTGTAAGAGCAAGTTACACATGTCTGATGGATTACTCATTCATAATAGCAGTGTTTCTTTAAGCAGCTACATGCCATCACAGCAGATACCACAACATGAATGATTCATGGGAAGCAGAACTTCATAGAACATGAAGCTGTATGTGTACCTGACCGATATACCCATGTCCATCACCTGTAGCTTTTGTCACTAGTTCTCTTATACTGGAAATTTAACCACAAACCTTCAGTCAGTCTGCTCCATTTTTTTCCTCTGGTAGCTGACAAGCTGAGTCTCAACAGCTTATACCGCATGACTAACCAGTTTATGACCATGGCCAAAGCTGTCTATGCATCAAAACAAAGCAAGGCCACTGATTATCATCAGAGCAGGTCCTCAGTGGCTTTAATATTCGATGCATCGGCAGACTGCAGGTAATTGGTAGTCTGAAGGAGGAAATGGTTTTGGGAGTATTGCTGTTGTGATGTCCTGTGCAGGTCTGTGTATTTAATTTGTTTTTGTTGATTTGTTTTTGTTGATTTGTTTTTGCACTCAGTACATCCAGCAGAACATCCGCTCTGACTGCTCCAATATTGACAAGATCCTAGAGCCACCGGAAGGCCAAGATGAGGGTGTGTGGAAATATGAGCACTTAAGGTAAGAGCTGACTACAGCCACTCTGTGTGAAGGCCAGGGCTTACTCAACTGAATTTAATGTGTTTGGGCTCATTCACAAACTCTCTGAAATTGTGTTCTATTTAAAAAATTTAAGACAAGGCAAGGTTTAAACTAAATATTCTTAGTTCTATCATAAATGTGTTTTTGTAGTACATCGTGCTTGTTACGGAAGCAATTAATAAGGACTTCCTGTATTTTAATTACAGGCAGTTTTGTTTGGAGCTAAATGGACTGGCTGTCAAACTACAGGTATCTGTCCTCATTATTATGTTTAGCCTGCTTGCTTTAGTCTCAGCCGGGTTTGTTTTCGATGCTAGTGCTAAGGTTTTGAGACTTGCTTTGAGAAGTTTAGGGGTGTGTGTATATAATGACTTCACTCTGAGGTTATCATCTTGCCTGAACAGGGTGAGTGTCACCCTGACACATGTACCCAGATGACCGCCACAGAGCAGTGGATCTTCCTCTGTGCAGCACACAAGACACCAAAAGAGGTGAGCAGCCAGCCCAGTCCACCTCCATGGACTGCCAGAGTCCCCGTGCTGTGTGCACTCTTTATGACACCAGTAACAATTCAAGTGAAATTATTGTCTGAGAAAAACATGAGGTCTGTCAAGTTTCTTTGCCTCCTTGTCTGTTTGGGGCGCAATCTTGCCGTTAACACGTTCCTTTGGTCCTTTCAGTGTCCAGCCATCGACTACACAAGGCACACGCTGGATGGAGCAGCCTGCCTTCTGAACAGCAACAAGTATTTCCCTAGCCGGTGAGTTAACTCTGCAACTAGTTGACTTGACTTGCAGATCAGAAGTGCTCAACGGTGAATGTGGCAGTTTGTAATTTCACGAATGGATTGGCTTAATAGTTAAATGTTTCATAAAAAGCAGCAGATGTACATCTCTGAGCTCTGTGTACAACAGCGTAAATGTTCCCCCTGAGCATTGGTACTTAGACTTGACTGCAAAAGGATTAAATTACAAATTGTACTTACTTCATGAACGCATTCATCTACCCTGAAATACAAAAAATAACCAACCAAACAAAAATGATTTAAATGTACTTACATGTGTTCTGGTGTCAGAGTGAAGGGTTCTACTTCTGTGACATACTGTGTGCCACGAGGGCACTCTGTGCTTATTCACAAGAAACCAGTAAATGTGATGTCATTCGGAAGTTAATGTCCAATCTTGAGTTGTGTTTTTTACAAGCACAAAGCAAAGACATGTTTTGATGTAAACCTGGGTTGTGTCTGCTTTTCTCCACAGTGTCAGCATTAAAGAGTCGTCCGTAGCCAAACTGGGATCAGTGTGCCGTCGCATCTACAGGATTTTCTCCCACGCCTACTTCCACCATCGGCAGATATTTGATAAATACGAGGTAAAAGCCATTTCCAATGCATAGAGGCAATGCTATTTTGTTTGTCAGCAGTTTCCCATTCAGACAGAAGGTGGCGGTGTTGACCCACCTTGAGCCAACTCTGGTCTAGACAGACCCAGTGCTGACAGCTGTGGGAGTACTCCTTGCAACTTCAAAAATGAACACCACTTATATAACGTCTATTAATAAACCTACGTTTCTGATGTGTGTAATGTGAGTGTGTAAGAGCCAGTGGCACCACCTGAATCTCACCACTTCCTCCTCCTCCCTCCAGAACGAGACCTTCCTGTGCCACCGCTTCACGCGCTTTGTCATGAAGTACAACCTGATGTCCAAGGACAACCTGATCGTGCCCATCCTGGAGGAGGAGGTGCAGAACTCCGCCGCCACAGGGGAGAGCGAGGCCTGAGACGGAGGAGACGGCGGCCATGGTGGCAGCGGCAGCAGTGTGTTCTGCAGCTATGCCCAGTGCCCCCCCTCCCATCCCATCCTCCCAACGCCCATCCCTCCTCAAAAAAGAAATAATCTTTTTTGATTCGTTGTTTTCTGAGCAGCTTAGACTTGACACATGCATACTCTGGTGTGCCCCTTGTATATATGACCACCACCGTCCCCTCCACCCTCCTCTTGGCTTTTATTCTAACAATCATGTCTGTCGTGGGTGCTTCAGCTTTAAAGTTCTCTCTCTCTCTCTCTTTCGTTTGAGCGTGGTTGTATCCCACCCCCCCCCCCCCACACCGTCATTATTAAGTTATTTAATGGGGAAAGGCACATGACCTAATCCACAATTTTTGTTTTTATTTTTCTTAAATGATGAACTAAAGTTTGATATTTTCATGTCTTAATTAAAAAAAATACTTGTACCCAGAAATTGGGGTGTGTCATCATTACAGTATAAGTACACAAAAAAGCATGTAAAAATACACACTCTTTGAATAGCTTAACTGAATAAGCCCTTACTGATCAATCCATGTTATCACAGGATTCTAGTGGTGCAGAAGATGGATCGGGGTGCTCTTGCATAAAGGCGTAGATTTACTTTCATCAAGACCGTGCCATCGTTAGGCTTTCCTTACTATGATGTCTGTATTAACAAAGAATCACTGACTTATTCCATCAATTCCATTTTCTTATAAAGGACACTCGAACTCCAATGGGAAATAGCTATTTTAATGATATAAACACCAACAGAATTTACAATGTTGAAATTGAAATACTGCAGCAGGTTGGTAATACTGTCATTAATGGCATTCACCATCTTAAAAAATCTGTCAATTATAAAATAAGACAAAATATTTTCATGGGTTACTTGTAATATACAGCAGCATGAGGTTCTAGTATAAGCATTTGAAAAAATAAAATAAAAAATAGGTCACAAGCAACACTTAGAGAAGTGGATTTGTCTGAATGTGCAGGACTACTCGACTAAAGGTAAAGGTGATTTAAAATAGTTAAAACCATTGACATAGCCCTCTTATCATTTAGATCTGTAAAGTGTAAAAGGAAAGAAAAAAAACGCACACAAATGGATAACTCATAAGAGCTCTTCTGCACATCTTATGTGTGATATGTGATAAGGTAAATGGCTTAGCATGGTCTGATATGTCAAATCTCCTGAAAATAAACAGACATGAAAATAAAAATCAGCAGCTGCTGTCACTATTAAAATGAACAGTTTATATTGGTACCTTCCATTTTTAAGATGATTGTCAGAACAAACATGAAACGAAGCTGACGGAGACAACCTGTGGGAAAGGTTGGAAAAGGAGCACCATTTATTTTATCTGGCAAATGTGGGTTTGCCAGTGCAAACGTTTAAGGGTTTGCGACAGTCACAGCAGTTCTAGTACTGGTCACACCAGCCATTTACACATCTGAGTATGAAAAGATAACAAACGCACACACACACACCTACTTGCAGGAAGTGTGAACTGTGAACTGTGAACCCCCGGTCGAAACTCAAGTGTTTCAAAAAGAAGATAATGGTGTTCAGTGTTATAACTGAGGTCTGGACAATCTCAGTACTGTCAGAAGCACCTTAGGATTTACACACCTGATAAATGTTTACATCCTGCCGATGACTGCTAACAGGATATGAAAAAAGTTCGTTTTTCCTCTGTTTTGCTGTGTGTGTGAGTGAGTGAGTGCCAGAGCAAGGTTGTGTTGTGACCTGAAGTTATGTAGAACAAATAAAAGTTTTGGTGGAAAATGTAAATTAAAAGACACAGGTGACAAGAAGGTGTTGGGGGAGGGGGGGGGGATAAGATTATGAAGTTAGGGGGAAAGGTTTAAAATATTTAGATCCATCCCATCCCAAGTTGAATCTGAGTCTAACATTTTCCTGTGTCTTTCCCCTAGGCTTCCAGTGGACACCTGGTGCTCTTTCGGTGTGAGTGAGAAAATGTGAGAATTTAGACTGGGTGAAACTGTCAAAATAAACAGTTGGGTACTTGTGTATTTTTTCCCCTTCCTTTTTAGTTATGCCGGCCTGTCCAACAAAAATAAAATAAAAACACTGAGATGACCATGATAACGTATAAATACTTCTACTGGTAAGTATGGCTTCATAATAAAAAGTGCTAGAAGTGATTCTAAAATATGCTTTGTTAGGAAGGGGTTAGGGGGCCCTCACATTTTACAAATCCCAATTTCTTTTCCAGGGGCTGTCCATATTCGACTCCCTCCATTTGACTGCACATTGGCTTGCAAAACATGGCCAAAATGAGCAGCCTACAAGTGTCCTCCTTCATCCACCCAGTCAGTCATTTAAGGTCAGAGGTCATCAAACAAGGAAGTATGAGGGCAAAAATCAGCCCGTCAGGGCCAGGAGACTGGGTTTGTCGAGTGGGGGGTTGGTCACATGCACGTGACCTCAGCCGCTCCGTCGTCCTGTTCGAAGCCGCCCTCCTCCAGGTGGGAGAGGGCGCTGGAGTAGCCACCGCCCCCAAACACAGGAAACCCCCCGATGCCCCCCGAACATGGCGACAGCTCTTCTGTCTGAGGGCTGCCCACACCGCGACTCACAGACCGATTGGATACCTCACTACGTGAGGATGCAGCCTGAGAGAGACCAAGGAAGAGCGGCAAAGATAGAGGAAGAGCAGGAACAGGAAGGAAAGACAGGGTGGGGGGGGGGGGCAAGAGAGATAGCGAGAGATTCATAAGATATGAGCATCCTCTTCTGATACCAGTGCCAAGTTCAGTTTGGGGATGTTTATGTCAAAACAGCGTAATTTCCTTCACATAGATAGCTGGTGATTATAATGGCAGCCAACCTGAGGCTCAGAAGTTATAGATGTTTTGTCGATGTAATCACATGCTGCATGCATGCACCTATTCAGCCATCAGTGTAAAGGCTCTCACCTGGTTCTGTTGCTGTACCGAAGGAGTCCTAACTGGTCTTTGAAGGAACACAACTTGCTTTGTGGCCAAATTCCCATCGCTATAGCAACACAGAGGAGTTGATAAAAATATCAGATAGGTAGTTTCAACACTCAATGTGGATTATGTAAAGACTATAATGTTAGTGGTGCTTTGATTTGAACAGATTAAGACTAGGGTCCAGTATGTATGTATTTGTCTGTGTTTTTTGTAGGTGTGTGTGTGACCTACCTGTCATGGCGGATAATAGGTGTAGGCAGCACACATGTGAGCAGCCAGCCAAACTCTGACAGTGTGTGAAGCAGCGGCCCATAGTCGGTCTTCACATTCGAGGCCTGGTTGAATCAGAGGAAAGACTTCTAACACATATCCATCACATTCAAAGCATTAGACAAAACCCCAAGCACCAATTCAGTTCAGCTCACCTCAATCACAGTCCACTGCTCCACCACAATGGTGTCATTGGCAGGAGGGGCCATGCTGCGTTCCTCATATACAAAGAGCCCTTCTAAAGACCTGGGAACAGGCTCACCTATAGGGTAAAAAAACAGCAGATGACTACATGCTGGGTGATGACACCAGAAATGATACCGTACTTAGAATTCAATGTGTGAAGCAACAATGCGTAGGTTTAAATGCAGGTCCTGTGTGTGTGTGTGTGAGAGAGAGTGAGTGAGTGAGTGAGTGAGAGAGAGAGAGAAAGATTCAGGAATTCAATCAAGCAGCCACCAGAATTTCACTTCCTGACCTAATAAAGCTGACAATGAACTACTTTCTGACAGTTACACAAATGTGTGTGTGTGTGTGTGTGTGTGTGTGTGTGTGTGTGTGTGTGTGTGTGTGTGTGTGTGTGTGTGTGTGTGTGTGTGTGTGTGTGTGTGTATGTGTGCACGCGCGCGATGTTTTTAGGGTGGAAAGTGTTAGAGCATGTTCTTCCATGTTCTACATTTACAGGCCCCAGATGTCTGTGAGTGTGTCTGATTTAGCTCCTGCCAGGCTGTGGTGAAACAGGAAGTGAGGTCGCAAGGTTGGGAGGCAAGCTCTAAATATAGCCCTGTGAGGGAAGATGAGGAGGGAGAGAGGAAGTCACCCATCGGGAGAGAAGGATTGGAGGGTTTAAAAAAAAAAAAAAAGAGAAAATGGAGGGAGGTGAGGAATGGAGTGCAAAATATAGAGCAATTTCAGTGATCTTTGATAACAATGTGGAGATCAGGGAAGGACAAAAAAGATAAAGAGGCAGATGTGGATCCAGAAGAGATGTACTAGGACAAAGTGCTCTTAATCCCTTTCTCTCTTATTTCTGTTAAGCCCATCCTTTGCTTTGAAAGATGAGAGGAAGCTAGCCGGCTGTTTGCAAAAACAAAAAGTGTTTGAAGCATACCTGTTCCAGAGCAAAAAACATGACTAGAAGAAATCCATGTATGTGGCTAAACACTGCCCTACTAATCTGCTGAAGTTGGGTTTGTGGTGAATCAACCAGTGAGGGACTACAAAGAACATGGGTTTGCAATGTATTGATATGTTTTGAGGGGATAGAGATATATGACATATGACTCATTAGGGTTACAAACAAAGAATAAAAAGTGCTAACTTTGAGCCACTGAAAATATGATATTAAACATTACTTCACACATACTCTCTTACTTCTGTGTTTAGAAAAAATACAGGCTGGATTTTCAGATTCCGAGATGTAATCACCTTTGGGCGTGTCCCAGTACACAAACGAGTCGACCAATGACCAGCCCTTGCGATAGTAGGCGGCAGTCAGCTCCAGCCAATCAGCTTCCAAGGCGCTGACCACCTGGCCCTTCCTGGACACCCGCATGGAGAGTGCCCCCTGGTGGTAACAGCACCCCTGGGCATCCAGCGGGGTACATCCAGCAGCCCAGGAGTGGAACAGCACCATAAGCCTCAAATCTGGATTAGAGAGAACAGTTAGAGGGATGCAAATAAACCTCAAACATCTCATAGAATCAACAATGAATCTGACCTCTAAAGCTAAGGTAAGAGATTTGCTTTTGAAAAACCTTCTTAAACATTGACTCTTTTTACTTCCTGTCAGCTATCAAGTAAGCACACGCCCTGAGAAACCCCACTGCCAGATCTCCAAAATGTTTTATGGTTCTCCCTTGTTATCAACCATTATCAGTGCAGCCTCTTGGAAGAATTCGTATATATGTGTGTGTGTCAGTCGTCAAGCGTACCCCACACCGCACAAGTGTGTATTCGGGGCAGAGGTAATTGCCTTTGGACTGAGTGCTGAAGGGAAACTGGTGATCTCTTAGCCGTTTGTTTTTAGCTTGCTCTAACTGCTGCCAGGATCCCATACTGCAACAGACTTCTCCAGAGGCACCATGACGAATTAACATAACATACCGTCAAAGCGCTCCATCACGAGCAGACACATTTCTTTGCTTGTTTATTATTGAACCTCTACGCAAACACGTACACACACAGGCCAACAACTCTCCACAGCAGAGCAGTTACTGGGGTTGGTAATATCTCTGGTTCACTAGGCACTACATGTCTTTCAAGAGCTCCAGTGAACTGAGAGAGAGCCCAGAGGCAACAGGGATCTACTGACTACAGCTCACATTAGTAGGACAAAAATCAAGGGTTAAATTGAGCTAACCTGACACTTTGGGAAGGGAGGGGGGCAGGAAGAGATTATGGGGGAGATAAAGAGGACAAGGAAAAGAGAGACAGTCTAGAGACCCTGTTGTTGCTGCTGCTGCTGCTGCTGCTGCTGCTGCTGTTGTTGTTGTTGTTGTTGTTGTTATTGACTGGGTTTTAACAGCTGAAAATAGTGTCCTTGTTACCAACTCCATCAACAAATGGTTAGTGAGGAAATGACAGTCCAATTTAAATGGTAGGCATGAAGGACACTGCACTGGCACAAGGAAGGACTTGCATTGTAAAGCACATTAGAAGAATATCACAATCATTCTCCATAGGGTCAAACATATATGATATGCATCACCATTTTCCCATGTTCCCATTTATCATGTTGCCTTTCTAAGACAGTTTCAGAATAGTCTGGTCCTGAGTGCATGATTGAGCATCTGCATATGCATCTTAATAGCAAAGCTCAGACCAGTTCTTAAAGGTATGTCTCTATTGTGGATGAACCAAGATATTTGACTCATGCGCAAGTGTCCAGCATCTCACCTGGACTGCATCCTCCATTCTCCAGGTCCCTCTCCCCAGGTGGGGTACGTGGAGGGGTCCTGGGCGGGGAGCGGCATCCCCTTGTGGGGCTGGACACCCGGCTACCGCTGCCCCCTCCAGCCTGCTGAATCACGGAGGCAACGAATCGCACCCCTCCTCTCGCACTACTGTTCACCTGAAGAACAGAGCATATCGAAGCAGATCAAAAGCAAGTCCAATAGCTGCTAAACTGGAGGAAGTATACAAACAGTCTTAAGACAGGTTCATCCTCAGTACTGAACCTTCAGGTAAAAACGAGATGGTAAATCAGAATACGATGGCAACGTCAGTCTGAGGTGAGAAAAAAATTATGAAAAGGCTATGGAACCCCCCCCCCCCCACACACACACACAGAGACACATAAACATACAAAACACACATAAAACAAGTTTAGTTTAAAGCACTAACCCTGTCGATGAGTGCTCTGACGGTGTCACCGGTCAGGTGGTCTCCTGGCAGAGGCCACTCCTCTACCCTTAGCACGGGCACACTGTGGCACATGGGCACCGCATGCTTACTGCAGCACAGACACACACACACACACACACACACACACACACACACACACACACACACACACACACACACACACATACGGTCAGTGTTTACACATGTACAAAACCACAAACAAAACAAATGTCAAAACATTGTTTAAACAATGATGTATTCATTAAAGCTGAATTTTCAGTGTGAAAACCATTGAGGGGGTCATCAACAGGTTAGCAGAATTTAACAGAATTTAACAGAATTTGCATTACGTCTCCAGCAGTATTTATCCTAAAAAATAAAAAAACATTGGTGGCTACCCTCAATGTATGCGAAAAATGCGTGAGAAGTCCCCTACTACATCCAATCGGAACAAGTGAAATTTGTGCTAGTCACAGGTCTGAAAATCTTACATGGACCAAACTAATAAAGCTAATACCTAATGAATCATAATAATCACTCTCTTAGTGGTGTGTTAAAAAACACAAGTGATCTTAAGACATCTGAAGACATCATAATATGAATGATAATATTATGTAATATTATATAACATAATATAATGAGAAATTTCTGGTCGTAAAAAAAAAGGGTTCCTGAAAAATGTTGTTTATATGCTGAACTTGCTTTGCGATGTTTACTTGCTTGATGGGTCACAAGTCATCTGTGGACCCTGTGGGACAAGGGGCCCTGTCCAGCTGGAGAGTTCATACTCAATTTGCTCTGGCAGGCCAGTCTGCAGACATTTCTCATGAAAATTTCAGATGGCTTTGCATGACACGAGCTAAAGCTTTTTTCCCCCAAGCATAACAGGAAGTGTGTATGTGCGCACTAGCTGGGGCTGCACTCGATGTGGGAAATGCTGCCAGGAATTCCCTTGTTAATAATATAATGGTAGTAACAGCATCAGAGAGGGAATGGAAACTCCAAAGAGTGGCCTGCAACATCTTTGGATTCTCAAACCTCATTGGCTCCTTTCCTGTTGTCAAGAGCGAGACTTGTCCAATCAGGACCCCTCATTTTCAGCCTCACTTTCTCCCCCACCACTCTTTTCACCAAACTGTCTAAGCCCACCATGCAGTTATATTAAATATGCAAGCCCCTCTCATGCATGATTTAA
Source organism: Clupea harengus (assembly GCF_900700415.2). NCBI lineage: Eukaryota > Metazoa > Chordata > Actinopteri > Clupeiformes > Clupeidae > Clupea > Clupea harengus. Next base: position 18,869,133 of record NC_045153.1, on the reverse strand, counting down.
TATTTACTACAGTAGGTGGGCCAGTCTGGGTCCAGGGGAGTACGGTGCGTAGAGGAGGGGGGACCCTATTTCACCCCTGTGTGCTTTTAGGAAAAATGCTCCATAAAGGTCCATCATCTCACACCAATTCTTGGCTTACACCTTTCAGAAGTTCCAGGAATCAAGTGAATATGAAACTCAAGGCTGAATATCCTTATTAATATTAATTTTTTTTAAAGTGGGCTTCCAGGAAATAACCCCCACAACTAAGGTAACACATTTCAGCCATGACGGAGGTATAATACGTAGGGTTATGATTTCGCTCATATCTTTAGAAGCACATGTTGGCTGCCCAAAGAACCGTTTAAACTACAAATTTTAAATTTGACCATACGATGACCAGAGGACAACATAAGCAATGATGGCCTGAGGACAACATGAACGTAGGTGACCTGCGGACCACATAGCCAATGATGACCCGAAGATAACTTAACCAATGATGACCTGAGGGAAAACAGAACCATAGATGGCCTGAGGACAACATTGCTCATTTTGACCTGATGACAACATTGCCAAAGATGACCTGTTGACAATATTGCAGACAATGAGCTGAGGAAATTACAGACTATGACCTGAGGACATTACTAACAATGATGGCCTGAAGACAGCATGATCGAAGATGCCCTGAGGACAACATGCCTTAGTGGACTGTGGTGGTTTGTCCATACCTTGGTCTGGGGCGAGTCAGAATGGCTCTGTAGAGCAGGCTGAGGGGGAGAGCCCTGGTGCGGCCGACGGAGAGGATGATGGGGTGGAGGGCTGCCAGCACATAGCCCTGGGTGTAGTAGGGCAGCAGGGCCTGTGGCAGCTCACACAGGGAGGACACGTACTGCACTGTGGGTCGACTGCCTGCAAATAGGAAGAATATATTGGTTGTTTGAAAGGCCTCTTTTATTCCAGAGGTGAAAGAAATGAAATTAGATTACATTATCTATCACTATCTATGGAAACGAGTATGATCCAAGTCCTACTCGCAGTATCGCAGAAAGTACTACTACAATACGGTATTATGATGAAGATGACTTGAGACACCTTTAGAAAAGCTGCTGTCTCTTAGATGTGTTTTGTGTCTGTACGTAATGACCCTACAGTGGGAGTGGTGATTTAGTTTCAGTGGGATGTGTTAGTGTGGTGTCGGAGTGGTTTAATGCATGTCTCACTCACGTCTTATCCCTTTTAAAAAGAACCCCCCACCCCTCTCCCCCAACACCACTTCCTGTGGTCACAAAGAGCTGCTGTTCATACAGAGCCCCCCACCCCACCCCCAAAAAACACATACACACTAGACACAACATTCCACAACACACAATAAAATCACGCACGCACGCTCACACAAATAGTCCCTCTCAAGCACAAATCTGGAAAACTGGACATGTTTACACACTCAGAGAAAAACCTTACACATTCCTGCGCACACGGCCCTCACAACCCCCCTCCCAGAAGCAAGTTCCCACAGTCTGCCACTGCTTACACATAAACAGTTTGCTGCACAGCACACTTTCATGTGAATCTGGCAGTAAGAGTGACTGGGAATTAGCGCAGGGAGAAAAAAAAAACAGCACAAAACACATTTTGGCAAGTAGCAATCCCAGGGGGTGTCTGGGGGGGGGGGGGGGGGGGGGGGGTGGGGTGGTTGTCTGTCACCCAGCAAGTGTGCAACACCACACCTGAGCCAGGGATCTGTCTCTGGGGCGGCTGCCCCACGACCCCTGGGGGAGTCTGGGAGTGAGTGACAGCCCTGGTGGCGGTGGCATTCACAGTCACAGGCTCAGACGTGACACTGGCCACTGAGAGGCCTGTGCTTTTGTCCGACACAAGCTCACCCCCCCCGGCACCCCTCCTCCCTCCGTTAGCTCACACACTGAGCCCTCTGTTCTCAACTACGTGTGAGAGAAAAAAGAAAGAGGGGTAAAGAGAGAGAGAGAGAGAGAAAGGAGAACTAGAGGGGTAAAGAGAGTGAAAGGAAGGAGAGAGCGCAAGGAAAGACCGCTAGCACGAGAGAAGGGGAAAACGAGAAAATGGAAAGAGTGACCACAACACACACTGAGCAAAAGGAAAAAAAAGGAAAGTAAAGATAGATGGAGGAGAAAGGAGAGGTTCAGAATGATCTGTGGAGAGAGGTAAATAAAGGGAGACCAACAGGAGGAAGGAAGAGCATGAGGCAACTGATGGAGAGAGAGGGAATGTTGAAATGTGAGGACAGTAGGGAGGGGGCCAACAGGCTTCTGGGGGAGAGGGGGGGAAAAAGGGGGGTATGAGGGAGAGAGTGAGCGAGTAAGATAGGGAAAGCGAAAGAATTTATGGGGTGGATTTTATGAGGCAAAGACTTTGCAGGAAAGAAAGACGATTCATCTGAAAGCTTTGGAGGGTGGAAAAGAGGAACATATGAAAGAACACACATTTTCGTTGTATAAGAGGGAAACCAGAGATAAAAAAAAGAAAGAAAATCTCGACCATCATCTCAAAGCAAGTCACGTGGCTCATGACCGTGACTGTGCAAATAGTCGAGTGTCCAAAACTATGAACCTGGCATGCCATCACATCAGTTAAACAGAGCTGTGTCTTGTCTATGCACATGTCTTTCCATCCCATCTGAACTTCCTTTAAAGGTCTCTAAATTGAGTGAAATGGATTGAACATTGACCAAATCACCATGCCTGGCTGTGGTGACCTTCTATTCTCCTCCAAATTTAATATAAAAATCATCGCCTTAATCTGAGTTAATCCACCATTTCCAGGGGTCCTAGATTAACAGGGAGAGAGATTATGCTAGATTGTGAGACTGTGAACTGGAATGCCCCCTATGTGGTCTGAGAGGATTTCTCCCTCACCAGATAGGTGGGCCACGATCACAACAGTTGACCCACTTTGAGGTAGCCAAAGCAACGATGCCATGTCGTACAACAAAAGTAAAATGGAAAAACTAGCGAGAGAGTACCGAGAGCACATCCAACTCTTTAGTTGCTGGATTTGCTCAGACTAATCTTTTTGTTGACGCAGTGGCTACTGACTACATTTAAGCAGTCTGGTAATCTCTGTAAAGGCTGGTGGACTACGTGAAAGAGGTAGTCTCTGAGGAGAAACAATACGCACCCATTCCACCTCTCCCTCTCATTCACTCCACCTTCCATATTTCAAAGTGAAGCCCAAGGCCTGGTTTCACCTCATCACTGGAGGTTGGGGGCCCAGCTAATTGGTTGTGGGAAGCATTAGCCATTAGATTCGTTGATCTGCTACCTCTGGCCTCTATTTCCTATTGATGGCATCCACCGGTGCTGCTTGAGTGGCTCAGGAACAGCTTTGTCGAAAAAAGGTCTGCCTTCTTCCAAAAGAGGCACAAGCTTCAAGATGGAGCTGGGACTAAGATGCTGACCCAGGATCAAGCGTCCACAGTCTGCAGCTAAGACTCTGACATTTTGGGCGAAAGGGAAAAGCAGAGCCACTGATCCAAGGTGGGTGATTAAGGCCAATCTGCCTATAATCTGCCATCTTGGCTGGCCAACACTCGCGAAAAATATAGTTTTCCAGAAACCAAGGTTTGAGATGGCTAGCTGTATGCATACTACACTGCCTACTGCCTGACAGTGTTTGCCTATAAATGTCGTAACATAAGTATAAGAACAAATAGAGCTAGCACTAATGATTTCACTGTCAGCATAATGATCTTTCTATTATGAAGCTATCTGTACTGAACTAGGACCATGGCAGACTCCCCTCAGGCATCAGAGCAAGCTGATCAGGCATGTGCAGCCCAGGTGCTCTTACGGAATGGGGAACAGACTACACTGGCAAGGCTGTTGATTCATGCCCTGAGAACCATGTGCTCTGGAATCTCTCTCTCTCTCTCTCTCTCTCTGGGCTTGTGTGTTCACCTTTGTTTACCACCACAAAAATACATGATGGGATGGGTCTTAGATGATTGAACTTAAACTGTGCAGTATTCTCTTCTGTCTTAAAAACATTGCATAGCAAAAAAAGGTTGCAAAAAACAATACATTCTGCAAAATTATTGTAAATTGAATGAATTTTCCTTCTAAGCGGCATTTTGACTTTGCCCAATGATTCATCGATGCTGAACAAAGCTACTCTTATATGTGAAATAAAGTGAGAATCTATTTTGGACATCAATCACCTCCATGGATCAATGCTGTCATCATAATACTAAAAAACATTCAATGTAAAATCACGCTGTAATACCACCCAGCAATGGTAGTACATTGTCAGTGACTACGAATGATCAAGACAACAGGACAACAGAGACAGTGCTAGGGAAAAAAAACATTTTCAACCAAGCTGCATAACCTACATCAAAAGCATCGTTCAAGAAAATTAGAACTATGTGTCGCTGGAAAAGAGATGCGTGTCGTCCACCAACAGCTCAGCTAAACAAATCAGTCATGGGGTTTACCACTGCTCCTACAGCTACTGTACAAAGAAGTACAGTCAAAAGGCAAATCTCATCTAAACATACATCTACACCAGTCCAAAACTACATGAAAGTGTAATCTCACTTTATCCATAATTGTAAAAGCACGCTGAGCAACTCTAGGTTTGGATTATGCCAATGAAATGCTCATACTGGCTGACCAAATGAGAATGAGCTGCTTTATTTCTGCATTAAAAAAATATCATAATTTAATTTCGAAATAGGTCAATCCCATTTATGGCCACTACGAGTATGGTCTATTGGGTAAACGAACACTAGGTTCTGTCTTTCAAACCGAGACTAAATAAATAGAACGAGAAAGTGAGTCTGGGGTTGATGGAGCAGAAAAGTCATCTCGTGTAGTACCAAGGCGTCCTCAAGTCTGCCTCTCGTTTTCCATGTGGACACTCACATAAAGCAAGGAAGCGAGGGAAAAACCTCCCTGACCCATTTACAGTCTGCTAACATAGGAAAGACTGTCAATACGAAAGAGGGAACGATCCACTAAATTGTGAATGAAAATGTGTGCGTGTGTGTTAAGACTACTAAAAACAGCTACTAAAATCAGTGTCAGAAACTTTGTGTGTGAGCTTAACATGTGTTTATAGGCTACATACCTTCTAAACTGAAGTCCAGCAATACATAGTCGTAAACGATGTCAGTTTTAGTCTCCACTTGCGGTCGTTTTAAAGTGGAGTAAATCTTCCCTGGGCTGCTATCCTCCGGATCTTCAAGTTTCCGTAAGCCGCATCCCATTGTGGCAGTAGATCCAGCTCACAGAAGGCCGAACACAGGGAAGACCCGTTCCGCCACACATTCACACACTTCTCTGATATGAGGGGCTAACGGTATAGTTTCTCCATCCCTTGCTATGGTGACTTAATCCGTGGGGCTGGTGGCACGACACCAGACAGCTGCCACAACTTTGACGGAGGCTGTAGCTGTTCCTACTAAGCATCAAACAAATTCGGAAAAACGAAAGGGCGACCCTCGCAAAACAGAGGACGTGCCGCTTCAAAACGTGCAAACTTACTGCTGAACTTAGCAATGCATTTTTTCTGCCTATAAAGAGAACTAGGCTACGAGCCCCCTTTCTTCAGTGAGTTGTGATGAGTAATCTACAGGAGGTTAAAAAAAGAATATGAATCCTGTTTCAACAGAGGGAACCTAAACCTCCGAATGTTGAAAAAGAAGCCGAATTCGGGCTGTTGTCTAGGAGGAGAAAGCGTGGCGCTCACAGTGGGAGTGAAATGGGAGGGACGTGGGAGGGCAATTTGGGGAGAAAAACATTAGTGCCCATCGCCCTTGGTCTGTTTCTGAAATGCTATATCCAGTAGCTGTGGGATGCGGAACAGGTAGATTTTCCAGGAATTTGGGAATTGGGTCAGAAATACTGATATTTCGACGTCTAATATTCTAAATATTGTAGTTCCAATAAATCTGTTTACATGATAGAAACGGAAAAAAATAGTAAGCTTCTCCAAATCTTTCATGTCAAATAAAGTCTGGTTGTAGTATATGTATACATTATTTTGGTACATGTATTGGTATATTATGAGTAGGTGTAACAGGTTAGAAAAGCAGGTTTAAATAATTGCACAAGATAATCTGTTACCTGTATTTCAGTTTCTTTTTAATCTTTTATTTTGATATCACAAGCACACTGGTATTGGGGGTCTCTGGAAGCCCCCCCTGTCTCCCCCTGTTTTGTTCCTCTCTCCCCCCTTCCTCTTTCCTGTTTGGTATATGCTTGGAATGAGGTAGGTGGTTGAGTTTTAGTGGGATGGATAATCTAATAAATATTGCCTTTAAAAATAGGCATCTATGTTATTATATATCTTCTTATAACTTATTATTATTATATGTATTATATATCTGGACTATTTATATGAAATATCCCTCTGACATATTGTTTATATGTTTTTTCCTTTTGTTACATGTGGGGGCTAGCATTTATAGTGAAGCTAGCAAGCTGGAGACTTATTATACTGTTTCTGTTGGTGTGCTTTAACAGGTGTGATACCGTTTTTATTTATCTTTCTTAATGTATATATTACATGTCGGTTCTTATTTTTTGGCCTGTTTGGTATATGCTTGGAATGAGCATTTATAGTGAAGCTAGCAAGCTGGAGACTTATTATACTGTTTCTGTTGGTGTGCTTTAACAGAAATAAAGATACATCTCAGCAACTGTTGTCCACGGGTCACAAGTATTAAAAAAACACAACGCAGAAGTTACCACCGGTTACATAGGCCTATGTTGTGCCATTTCCTTTAAGTGTTCTTTATCCTGAACATGTCATTACTGGCACATGCTATCTAAGATGTGAAGTCAGGTGGTTATAGTGCACCTGAAACAGTGTAGCTGTTACATTGTAGCAATGTAGCAGCCTGCAGTTCAAAGTGCTTTATGAGATAGGGCCTGCATTTACCACTTTAAGACAGATCAAAGGTTGTTAGCCAATAGGTTTATTCCTTAAATGCGCTGCGTGACACATCTGTGAAATTGTGGGATTAAATGTCTTCCTTTTTAAGGAAAGACAGTTGGGTTTCTGCCTGATCCATCCTTAGGGGGATGCAGTTTTCCTCAGAGTCCAGCCCATTTCTGAAAAATATTTAGTATATAGGCTCTGGATCTGTGGGTCCCCCAGCTCTCTGTTGTAAATGCTTCTGTCTTTAAATATATATTTATACACATAACATGCCATTTAATGTCTATATAATATATAGACATTAAATGCCAATTTGTTTCATATTATGGACCTTTTGTTGGATATGTTTGTTGCTGACGCAATGGTACTTTGGTGGTTGTGATTCATACCGCCAGCTTTTTTAATTGTCTGGTTCTGCTGGTTTGGATACAACATCATATGGCTGCAATGCTGGTCAGCTACAATTAAAAACATCAGATTTTAGGTAGTTAGGTGTAGGTTTTAACCATGGGCCAAAGTCATGCCCAGTTATAAAATCAGTCTGTCTGTATTTAAAACTTCTCACAGATCATATGTTTTTCAAACTGTAGCACTCCAGGTGTTTGCACACTAGTTCATTAGAGTGTTTCACATCTGTGAATGCATGTTAGGATGGCATTTTCCATCATGCTTGTTACCTAAACATAACATAACACAGTCTTCAAATAGAATGACTTTGAAAACTAGTGAAGTCTCTTGACAGGAACTGCCTTCTATTAAAAGCACATTTTTGGTTCCCCCACAACCTATTTGTAACAGTGCCTTTTTCCTACATCACCCAAGTAAATATCTACAAGAGCTCAGTGAGTTTGTAACCACACACACACACACACATACACCCCTACATGCACCCCCACACACCCCTACATGCACGCACACACACACACACACACACACACACACACACACACACACACACACACATACACCCCTACATGCACCCCCCCCCACACCCCTACATGCACCCCCCCACACACCCCTACATGCACGCACACACACAGTCACACACACACACACACACACACACACACACACACACACACACACACACACAGTAGTGTGCAGGCAGATGCACGTGTTGAGTGAGGAATGGTGAATGCAGACCCAGAGGCAGCTGAAGTGGATTTTGAGGGCCAGCTGCAGAAGCCTAAGTAGCTCTGCCAGGTGTAAACCCATTCACTCTGCCTTTCCTTCTAGACATGCATCAACCTCTTACTCAAACACCAGTTTAAACGAACAGAAAACCTCCCCAGTTAAGACTGCTTTCCAAATCTGGGTAGACGGGCAAAGATAGCCACTTGAGTCACCATGTTTTTTTGGCTGGCGGCAGAATGGAAATAGCCTTAAACGTTATTTTAGCCACCTCAAACAGACCATCAGAGCAAAGAAAAACTCAAACATCTGTTGGGTCACCACAAAAAGCTCCAGTTTCGTTTCTGTCGTGTTAATCACTCCCGAGGGAGTCTATTGATCACAGGGTTGTGTTTAGTGCAACTATGTGTTAAAGTAAGTACTTTTCAGGTGCTGGGGGGAGATCTGGAATGCAACGGAGGTAGTTGTTTGTTTTTTTGTTTGTAGTTTAGTACTAATGTTAATGGTGTGTGTAAACCTCTAGAGCTGTTAGCTGCAGGGAGCAGTGGGGGATGCAGATGGGGTGTAAAGGTTGATCTGGTGGCATGTGCCCTGCAGTGTTGTGGGTGTGTAGGGCGCGTTGCCAGGCCTAGCATTGGGGGCAGTAAAGAGATTGCGGTGTATGTTGAGGTTGCATTTCAATGAAGCAGGTGGCACAATGAGTGGATTGGTGGTTTGAGGGCAGAGGTGCACTTCTTTGCAGATATTTCCAAGTATTTGTATAAAATGACATGGTCTGAGGAGCGTGGTGCAGGTGCAACATGTCCAAAGGGTATGAGTGGTGGCACAGTCATGATCAATGGGCACAAACACAAAAGAAAAAGAAGGGGAAGGAAGAAGGCTGTATAATGGAGGTACTGGGAGGAAAGCTTTGGGGAAAAAACAATTTCCTACACCAAAAATCTTTCAGCATGTACATGTGTATATCTATTAATAGCCTATAGTGCACAAGAGCAGAGAAGCATGGTTACAGGCCAGAAATCTGACATGGTTGCCGGGTAGAGGCCTCCGACTGTACCACCTGTCAACCACACAAAAGGAAAACAATAGCCGCCTGCTGAGCCATTGGAAACGCGTGACAGGAACCAGCAACAAACGTAGTCTTTAAAAACATACTCAAAACATAATACTGGTCTTGGGTGTTCAAAACAATGATGTTGTTGTTTTTTTGCTGAAACATTGTGAAAATGTCACTTGTGATCCTTGGCCCCCACCGGATACACCTCTGATCAAACGGTGATAACAGCTGGCTTTTGTCAATACCAACTGAGACACTAAAGTCATAAACTTTATTTGTAAGGCTATTGTTTACTTCTGTTCTTTGTGCATTTGTTCTAACACCTTCGCTGGCAGGGAGGGGCGCCCACGGTGTTGGACCTGAACAGGAGGGTTAAAGGATTGATTTCCAGGAGGAGAAAGACTTGGCTTGTGTCCAGAGGGATTAAAGACTAGTGCCCTTCAAATAATTCCCACCACAGGGCTCTTATGCAAGGCTGCTAGGCCTGCTGGCACATGTCTATTGCCCTCCACTAACAGTTTTATTCTATGTGACAGTGCCACCTTTCACTTTCAGCTTTAAAAAAAAAAATACTGAGGATATGACTTCAACTGTCAAGTAAGATACTTCAGGTTGTATACAATTTCAGATTTTAAGGATCCATTTCTGTTAAAGTCATGGCTAAAAATATTATGGATTTTGAGAAGTATCACCTTTCATAAAATTATCACAGTAATTCTAGAGTAATTTTGGATGATTACCAATTAAATGTGTTTTACAACCTTGAGGTCTGTAGGTGGGGTGGAAGTCCAGAACTATATTACCCTATCCATGGATGTTTCTATCAGTTCAATCTCACCGCAGCTTGGTAACGTCCATCATCATTTCCTCTAATTCTGTCATTGTCCTCCATATCCTCTGAGTAGCTGTCATTTTTTTTTGACCTCCCAGCCAAAATAACAGGGAGAGACTGGAGCAGTGACAGGAAACCTCTGCCCCTCCACAGCCCCACCCACAGACACTGGGAAGGAACTCAAGGCCCTCTTTAAACAGGCGTTCTGCAGAGGAAACCCAAGCATGTAACTATACACACAGACACACACAGACACAGACGCACTAAGGTAACCAGGCGTCCCGCTTTGCGTTGTACTGCACAGCATTTGAATCCTTTGTCCTGCATCCCGCAAATTAGAGATCTGTCCCGCATTTTCATTGGTCTCCTGTTTTTTTAATAGCCAGAAATAAGAACACATGGGTGCATTCTTTTACCCACCTGGCACATGAGCCACTTATGCTGTGACAGCATAGTTTCTACTCTATTTAATAGCGCAAAAGCAGCAACCTGGCTCATACAAATGCAACGTAGCCAAGGTTTTCTAGAAGCCTGGCTTTCATCCATTGGCTGAGAAAAGAGCGATGAAGGCAGTCATCAAGAGACTGGGATGGCCGTCAATCAAACTGTGCAGACATGAGGCTGGGGATATCCTCTGCTATGACACAAGAACCAAACTTTGGGCTAAAATAATGTGGGCTAAATGCTACCAGGTGACATCATAGCCACAAAGTGTCCCACACAAACGTTCTATTCGTCCCACATTTGATCTGTTTGCATCTGGTCACCCTAACACACACACACACACACACACACACACACACACACACACACAAACAGATGGAGATGGACACATACACACACCTGCACAAAGACACACATAACCTTGTACATAACCTGTGACAACTTTGGATAGGCCTAAGTTCCGGCCCTGAGTTTGATTTTCCTGTCAGCGTTATGTCTGTATGAAACCACATAAAGCCATTTTGAAAACAATACTTCCCAAACGCATATAGTGTATCGGTGCCACATCTGAGAATATCTGTGTTGTACAGATGATGATATAGCTTTTTTTTTTTTAATAATGTCTACAATGCACCACAGTTTCCCACTGGTAGCGAAAATGCTCTAGCTGTATGCCTGGGAAAGCATGAAGTTGGTTTCTACACATCTTAGCAAGGCTATTCACCTCCCTTCACAGAGAAACTAAAGTCACTACAGATGTACGATAAAGTGACCATATTCAGCTATTAACCAAAAGCCCCATGTCCCTGATTCTCTTGGCCTGCCTTTGGGGAGAGTAATTTCCAGAATAATGGCACCCTCTAGTGACAAGAAAACATTAATGATATACTAGTTCCACTTTAATTTGGTTAATGGAAACTAAAGAAACAAATGCCAAATCCTCTCACTACACGCTACAACCACTACAACATCAAACAATAAACAGTAAAAAAGCCAAATGTAATGGTTTTTTGGTAACAAGGCTGATTTAAAAAAAAAAAGTTAATACAGTTAATATTGATCATAATCTTAGAAAATCAAAGCATATTATTTCTACTCCTATCTGGGCCATGTCAGACTTGGCAGCTGGATGAAAACCACAGACTGACCCTGAATTGCAATTATGTGTGCTGTGTTGACGGCTGGAGCAGGTGTGGATGCCAGTAGGGTCACCCTAACCCTGTAAAGAAGACTAAAATAATGAAACAGAGAATCAAAGAGTGAAAAAGAAATGAAAAAGCAACAAAGAGAAAAGCATGGGATGGGAGAAAAGCTTGGGAGAAAGAGAAACAAACACACAAAAAGAAAGAAATGGAGAAAAAAACAGAAACCAGAGAAAGGATTCAAAAGCCTTTAATCAGCTGCTACGTAGTGAAAGTTGGGGGCACATAGTGATAGTTGGGGTCGCATAGCGAGAGTTGGGGGCATGTATTGAGAGTTGGGGGCGCATAGCGAGAGTTGGGGGCATGTAGTGAGAGTTGGGGGCATGTATTGAGAGTTGGGGGCAAGTAGCGAGAGTTGGGGGCACATAGCAAGAGTTGGGGGCACATAGCGAGAGTTGGGGGGGCATAGCGAGAGTTGGGGGCATGTATTGAGAGTTGGGGGCACATGGTGAGAGTTGGGGGCATGTAGTGAGAGTTGGGGGCATGTAGTGAGAGTTGGGGGCACATGGTGAGAGTTGGGGGCATGTAGTGAGAGTTGGGGGCATGTAGTGAGAGTTGGGGGCATGTAGTGAGAGTTGGAGGCATGTATTGAGAGTTGGGGGCACATGGTGAGAGTTAGGGGCACATGGTGAGAGTGACTCCCATTTCTTCCAGGCTGCCTTTATCAGTGGTTATGGGCTGACCCAGCTGGACAGACACCTGCTGCTCATTGATGTCCACTGCTACACACGTGGGAGGAAGTACACCAGGACACAGAGGGGAGGTGTGTCAAGGACATCCACACCACCCTGACAAACTCACATGTTCAGACATACTGTATCTTGTCAGGGCAGCCATGCCTGACCACACCACAGTGGTGCGGCTTCCGCAAAAACACTGAGGCAGGAGCTGCTTTGTTTGGTGATATTCAAAAACACCAGCAGGTGGGGTGGAGCTTAACTGCAACCTAAAAGAGAAACAAAGGAGTTGATAGAGTTTTGACAGTGCAGGGAAATGTAGAAGAAATAAGCCTCTACTGGAAAATCATTAACACATGCGGTGAAGTGTGTGATCAGAATTGCAGTCGTGCTGTCCCTGCACTAATAAAGCATGCACAAGCTCTGCAACGCATTGAAACACAACAAAACAAATAAAAAAACTTTGTACAGCCAGACAATGGTAAAGAGTTGCTACTTTCTCCAAGTCATCATGGCCACAGCATTATTTTGCTACTAAACTAACTACTTAACAGAAAGGCCACAAGAGGTCACTGTTCACAATAAACACACAAGCTGATGCCTCCCCCAGTTCCTCAGTGTGACAAAGAGGGTGTCAGGTTAGAGATGAACGGGGGAATTGAGCCTCCCTTGAGTGACTGCAGAAGGCAGCCACTGGAGCATCTCCAGTGTTGTTTTCCAAACAGCATCAGGTCTCGGCCTGATGTTAGCAGCAGCTGCTAATGACTATGTTTAGTCTGTTTTCTGTTTTTTTTTGCAGACCTGTCATAATTTGTTTTGTTTTGAGTAACATTTGATACTAATCAATTGAAAGCCTGTCTGTTTTTTGTTTTTGTGTTTAAATCTGTAATAAAAGAAAATATTGTAGTCTCACAACTTTGATTTTGTGGCATGATGACAGAGAGTGTTTCCCAAAATCTATGTCTTGTTTATTTTTGCACCCTTCAAATATAAACAGGTACATTTAAAATCCCTGTCACAAAACATTGAGATGCATAGAATACAGGCAGTTGTTTTTAATCTTTTGCGTTTCTTAGTTCCTCCACAAACACATTATGGCTCTGCACACTTTGAAACATGTTGCACATTTATTGCTTACAGGTTTTGCTTGTTATTCTAGCTGGCCAGCTAATTCTCTCCATCTTTTTAAATGTCAAAAAACAAAGAGTGATTGAGAAAGAGAGCAGACTACGTGTTTCTACTGTTGTTGACCGATGATGTTTTCCATTTGTGCACAGGGACAGGCTTGACCTAAAACTGCTGTTGGGAATGTTGTGGACTCAAGGCCAGCTGCGTCTTGGCTGGGGAACCTGGCACACCTACACACATCTCCAAAAAACACGATCAAGAGCATTGGTGTGATTGTAACACACACACTCTCTCTCTCAACTATACACACATAGAGAGAGAGAGCGAGAGCGATAGAGAGATATACACTTGAACACATTGTCTCTTTTTCTTCACATCATTATGCTATTTTACATGAGCTCTTCATTTTTGCCAGATGCCTAGCAAAAGTTGACATCGGGAGTGAAACACTTCCATTAGTCCAACGCAATATTTGGCATACAGTGTTTTGCAACCCACTCCCTGAGATGAAGGCACAAACTTGAAGTGCAGCTTCCGTCTACATGTAAAACATGTCAACTTTAGTCTCTTAGGCTGGCATAGGCTTACATGTCTAGACTTTGTGTTAACCTTATCCAACTTGTCTTTTCCTGGTATCCTAAACCTATTTGAGATTTCTCAGGAACATTTGCGGTTGCAAGAAGACATTGGGTCCCTGCCGCATATTATCAAGTGGGTGTGAGAGGTAATCTGGTGATGCTAATGACCTGGCCTACGTCTCACAAAGCACTGATCTCTGGACCTCTGGAATACTCTCAACTGACATTGGGCCCACGTCAGACTTGAGCCCATTCACATACATTTGCAAAACACTTCAAAATTAAAAAGTAATTAATCACAAATACTATGCACATAACATGCTGGAAGTATGGATTGTTTCATCTACCCCCTCTCAGGTGGGTCAAATTAGGGGGGTAGTTCAATCAATTGGTCGACCACCTCACAAATACAACTCTCAAATTCCTGATAAATCAGTCAAATAATTAGATTAGATAATCATACTTATAACTGAGCACCAAAAGCTCCAAAACATTATAGGCGTACACTTCTAAACTCGCAAGACCATATATGTTGACAGTATCGCTCCCACATTGATAAAGTGCAAGACTTCATGCGAGAAGATCATCTCCGTTTTGAACATCTGGAAATCTTCCAAGAGACTGAAACATTCCACATTCCAAACCAGAACTCCTCCCTTTCAGAGGCAGTCTTTCAGAAACAGACTGTGTCGTGATGCCGAGTGGTGTGTATTATTATCCGATTGGCCCCAACATGTGTCTGTCACGATTATGGACTAGTGGGAGGAGCTATACCAGACGATTGGAAGGCGGCGGTAGTGACACTTGTGTTCCTCATTCTTGTCAAATGCCGCTCTGTAGTGGAGTTCAGCACTGAACTTTACCATCTCGAAACTAAAGAGTCATGAAGGATGAATTATGATGCACCAACCCCTAATAATCAAATTACAGAGGAGAAGATGACCGCTTTTCCGTAGTCTAGACAACCTAGACTGCTCAAACAATAATTTGAGCTCAGTTTACAAAGTTTAGGCGATTTCAGCAGACGTCAACTTTTCTCATGGAAATGAGAGCTTTTTTGGACATTTAAACATTTTAAAGATTGACGCGCGCACCCCTGGAAATATCCTACTTGTTGCATGAAAATATCTCGTGGATAGAAGAAAGCACCTTGGTAAAGAAGCTATTACAATGATTTCCAACTGGCTGCATGTCAGTGCGTGTTACTGTTGTTTTGATTAGCCAATACAAAGTGCGTTCACTGAGCAGGATGAATGCTTACCATTATGCGTAAAGACCTTTTGGTGAAAGAGAGACTCCGACAGACTTTAGGCTGTTTTAGCCATATAGTTAACATAACTGTAATCACTACCAGCTACTAGAAGTGACCCACCCCAAGACAGATGTGCAATTATTTGTCTGCTGCTGGCAAGTCTCATACTTCGTGCTTATGTTTCTATTAAATGGCTCGGATAGACGGGCGCCCATTAGAAACTTACTTTGAGGCTTTTTTCAGTCAGTAAAATATACGACTTTCAGTTTCCTGTGAATTTGCACCACATTTGTCATGTCGGACTGTTATGGAGACGACGTGTGCGGGGATGGAGTCCCCGAGTTCGTACCCGCCAGGGCATCCCGTGCAGGAAGACGAAGCGGCGTTATCGTACCGACCATCGAGCGATCGAGCCCTGACACGGAGAGCATGCTTCTTGAGGCGGTGAAGGCAGCTCCACGGAGAAGCAGCATCATCAAGGTATGCACATTGTTTCAGTGCCCATGGACACTGAAAACCGTCTTCTGTCGGCAAGACTAAACGTTGGCTTGGAGACAAAGTTAACACAGACGGTAATCTTGCACAAAACGACCAGAAGGTACATGCAGTTTGGCTTTAAATAAGCTGACATTAATCTCTCAAAACGCTCACCGTCATCATACGAATGGCCTGGTCTTTGCCCCCAACATCCCTCCGTAAACTCAACAGGCAAACTTCATTGTAAGAAGTGGTCCGGAAACGACACTGAATTGTTAGGGTAATGGCACTACAGATTGTTAGACTGTACTTAAGCAAGCTGACAAGCCCCAGGTGTATGCCTGGTCAATTTCAGGCACTTCAGTAAATCGACTTAAGAGGCATTTTTGTTGTCAGGCAGTTCCATTGGTGGGTTTCGTCCAACTCGATTCTTCGCAATTGTAGAGAGGTTGGTATCTATAATCAGGGAAACGTGACTGAAGAATTGCGTGATAGTAAAGCTCATACAGTCTTATGGCATCTTATTCAGAAGAGGACACTTTAAATTACAAACATATTACTCCTATTGTGAGATCAGTGCTGGGGTTTTTATTCCCCAGCTAATTTTAGGATATAGTTTTACTGTAGGCTACATAGGCACTGTGGTTTAATGTTGCAGTGTCAGCTAAATAATCACATGTAGGCTATTTGCATGCCCACAAAGCATTCACTGACACACTCGATAAATATCAATTAGATGTTATGTGGCTGACAAGTGATCAACACATCACCACTTTACAATGGTCACTCCCATAGTGCAGAACATTCAGCCTCTCTCTGTCATTGAGATTATAGGCGTGGTACTTTTACAAGTATGTAAAGGCCACTATAAGGTCATATCAGTGCATCCCGTGTCAATGAAAGTGTAGTACTGTGCACTACACACATAAACGTGAATTGGTGTATCATGTTTGAAGATCTCATTTCAAGCGTGTAAATTGTATCCTAATGCAACCTGTTATTCTAGATTTCAGTAAAGGTTACTTGTCTAACACATTTATTTACTCTGATGTGAGAAGTAGGAACAGATTTGATTTCATTATCAGTATGTCAGCATTTCAGGTCAGATATCTGATGTGCTCAGTGCATTGAGACGTAACTTGAGGGCATCAGCATATTGCAAAATGACCAATGGTCACCTTTCCTGTAGCATGATGAGGATAGGGTCAAGAGATGCTGGTGTCTGCAGCCAATCCTATTTGGGGGCTCCAAAACAAAGCCTCATTAAAATAAGTACATTTGCATGGTGTTGGTGGCACTGATGACCCCGTTGGTTGAAAGCAGATCCCACTGTTGGAGCTTCCTGAAAGCTTGTACCGCTGATACATGTAGTTAAAAGTTACCCTAAACCCTCATGGAACAACAGACTTGTGTTTCAGCCAGTTCTCTCAAATGTCTCAGTAAAAGTCTCAAATGAACGAAGGCGTTGATGAGGTGCGGTGAGAATATACGTCGTGGCAATAGCACCAGTGCCCTCACGACCATTGCAACATTGGCACCTAAAACCCCATTAGTGTTGTGTCCTGAAAAGTCGTACATGTCACTGTAGTAAGAGGACCTCTGAATGATCTGAAGATTCGCCCCTTTGTTCACTGGTGAACTCAAAGTGGACGGAGTGTAGTAATCTTGTCTCTATGTCAAGGGCAGCCTTTGTTTCTACACCCTCCAGTTCAAGCCTAGCCATGACTGAGGGCAACAAAGTTCCTTTTGAGGGACTGGGTAGCGGTACGAGGTGATCAACAGATGGCAAAGAGGATGATGATGTCAGTGGCAGGCAGTGGTGCGGAGGGAGGAAGGAGGGGGTTGGGGGGGGTGGGGGGTGGTCACGTGTCGTGCCTAAGCTGTGGCTCTTGGTGTCTCATGCAGGGATGCTGAGGGTGGACAATACCCTTTCCTCATCGGCCCTTCACAGAACCCTTTTCATCAACAGCACCCGTATCTCAAGGGGCTCGTCTGAGCGAGGTTGCCACGGGAATATTACGGGAACGGTTGATTTACTTTGTCCTTTGACTCACCCATTCTCTGGAAATTTGAAATGTGTCCAGTTTCTTTCCTTGTAAACCTTGTTAGAGTGGGGCCTTGCATTGTAAATTTCATGACCCAAAAAGGCAGACTATTTGTTGGAGAGCCTGTCAGAGAATTTGTTTCCTAACTAGTGGTCCCACCACACCATCTTAAAGCATGGTGTGCAATGATTACATAGTTGCACAGACTACACAAACTCAAAGGAGAATGGTCTGATGCATCAATCATATTATTGGACTGCTCGTCCAAGCCTCAGGCTAATATGCTACTCTCTTCTGTGTGCCAGAGAGACCACATAAACCAGACTGCTTCAGCAAATGCTCCGCTGTGCCTGAATGGGGCCCCCCCTGGTGAGCTATACTAAGGATGACGAGAGCTGATTGATTAGTATTTTTCCTTGTCCTTATCATGTGGTGGGCCGGAATGATTAAGATTACAATAATGCAAGGCCCTCATCTAATCTGGCCTCCACTCTCTGGGTTTGACACTCTTTAATTTAGCCCACCGGTAGCCCAGATAGTAATCACCACCTGGTTCATTCAGTTAATACGGATTAATGGTCAGATGTAGGTCAGATGTAGTGAAGTAAGGGTGCATGTGAAGCAGATGTCTAATCGGTTGCTATCTTATTCTTTTCACTGAAATGCTAACCGTGTGCATAACTACTCCATTTAGGTGTAAACTAAATGATTTGACTGAACTGTGATGAAACACATAAATGCTGGTGTTCATATTGAACAAATTCCCATTTTTATAAAAAAAAATTGGTATTTTATGGGTTGAAAATGGCTTAACACGCCATCTACTGTTTAAAATCATCCTAGGTGCTGACGTAGTGTGAGTGCTGTTATGCACCTGTCATTTACATTACAACATAAGGGGCCTTTCCAATGACAATGTTCTACTTGACAACATGCAAGACACTCAGTATTTTTCCACAACTACAACCCTCTCACTTCTCTCTTTCATACTCACTCTCTCATCTCTGTTTCTCTTTCTTTCTTTCTTTCTCCCCACCCTCTCCCCTCCCCCTTTCCCCTCTTCATCTCTGTGTTGTTTCTGTTCTTTTTCTTACTGGACAATGATTTGTTTACAATGAGTTGCTGGCTACTGCTCTGTGGTAATGACAATGTTTCTGCTGTCACACAGTGTTCCTCTGTGTGTGTGTGTGTGTGTGTGTATGTGTTTGTGTTTGTGTGTGTGTGTGCGTGTGTGTGTGTGTGTGTGTGTGTGTGTGTGTGTGTGTGTGTATGTGTGTGTGTGCATGCGCGCGCGCGCGCGCGTGTGTGTGTGTTTGTGTCTGACTGTTTTTGTAAGAGGAGGACAATCCGGTTAGAGAGAAGCTCGTGTCCACTGGTGTCATTGTGACACTGGTGCCACACTGCACAAGGAACAAACATGTGCACAGGAATCCACACACACACACACACACACACACACACACACACACACACACACACACACACACACACACACACACACACCAAGGTTTTTCCTATTAATATTTTGAAATGCTCACATAAATTCTGAAATATTGATCTACCATAACTCCATAACTTTATGTGTACCTGCTTTTGAAATAATTCATCTCTGTACTATCTTCCCTTGGGCTTATTCAAATGCTTGAATGCAAATTCCACTTACTCTCACGGCGCGTTTTCAATTGTAAGCCAGTGGCCACTGGTGCTAGTTTTTAAGTTTACTGATAAGCTGTTGGTCCACCAGACAACTTTATACCCATACCTTTTGAATCCACAGTAAAGCTCACCCTGAGAGAAAATTGAGGTTGTTTTGTGAATGAGAAGACCAGGAATGTTTGAAAGTTCTGGTATTTGGAGCTGAAGATATCAACAGCCATTCTTTTCCTTTTGGTATACGTTGCCCCACTCAACACTCCACAGTGTTAGTTGTTATGACAAGTTGGTGCGTGCAAGAGAGAAAGAAAGACAGAGAGAGAGGGAGAAAAAGAGAGAGAGACAGAGAGAGAGACAGAGAGGGAGAAAGAGAGAAAGAGAGGCAGAGGGAGAAAGAGAGACAGAGAGAGAGAGGGAAAGAGAGACAGAGAGAGAGAAAGAGAGAGAGAAAGAGAGACAGATAGGGAGAAAGAGAGAAAGAAAGACAGAGAGGGAGAAAGAGATAAAGAGAGACAGAGAGGGAGAAAGAGAGAGGAAAGACACATGGGAGTTCCTGTTGTTATCCACTTCTTGTTTAGTAACACTCTTTTCACTGCTGATGCTGTGAGCATGTCTCTCTCTCTCTTTCTCTCTCTCTCTCCTTCTCTTTTGTCAGTCCCTTCTTCTATATTTTTGTCCCTTTGCTGCGTTAATGTAATTCTCGCTCTATCGGTTGTCACGGAAAACCCAATACAGCTTACAGCTGTTAATAAACTTGAAACAGGAACAGAAAAGAGAGAGAGAGAGAGAGAGAGAGAGAGAGAGAGAGAGAGAGAGAGAGAGAGAGAGAGAGAGAGCTTAACTGAAGAAATTAAGTCCAAATAAGAAATATGGTTTTGTGTGTTAGGAGTGGCTGCATGATGTGTGCCTCTGGTCAGTGCAGAATGTGCAGCACTTTGGGGAGCTGAGACTGTGCTGAGACTGTGCTGAGACTGTGCCACACAGCAAGACTGTGACCCCACCTTAAGCTGAGAATGACTTCAGCTGGGTCTTTCCGCTGAGAGGATGTTAGTCCTCCACTGCACTTATGTACTCACGCACATATACACATGCACACGCGCACACACACACACACACACACACACACACACACACACACACACACACACACACACACGCATACACACATACGCACGCACACACACACATACACATATACACACACACACACACATACGCACACACACACAAAGACACACATTTTACTTGACTTCACATTTAAGGCCGCATTACACTTTGCCCCACTGACTCCAGCAGAATTTCCGAGCCTAACTGCTGTACTCCAGCGGGGCCTAGCTGTTCTCGTCTGCTGTTTGTCAGAGAACATGTCGTCTCTCCAGAACACCCTAGCCTAGGATGCCAGGTGCCCAGCCCTCGCTATCCACAGGGTCGTCTGTGCAGTCAGATACATGTGAGTGTGTCTGAGTTCCTGAGGGCGTATGTACATCTCTTTGGTGTGTGTGTGTGTGTGTGTGTGTGTGTGTGTGTGTGTGTGTGCGCGCGCACTAACACATGTCATGGCAGCTGGAGCAGGCGGATCAACATAATGGCGATACTAATGACGTGTGTTAAATGCTTTGAGAAGGCAATAAGTCAGGAATGGTTTATTTTTTTGGGCTTCATCTGACCCAAGTCCAACCGTTATGGTGTGCCCGTCACCCTGACTGAGACGCTATAAGCACTTAAGCAGTCAGCCGTCCTCATGTTCACAACTCTATGCTGGCAGTAGGTGTGTAATGAGGGCGTATGAAGTGTTTGTGAATTCTTCAGTAGTGGTCATGACAGTGGTATGCCAGGACTAATGGAGATGATCTATGTCTCTCTTCCAAGATGTCCAAACATCTTCGTAGAGCCAGCTGTAAGATTAATACAAGTTGTGTGTCGTATGTCAAATCAGTGTGCATTTTTGTGTGTGTTTGTGTGTGTGTGTGGGTGTGTTTGTATGTGTGTATGTGAGTGTGTAATTGTATGTGTGTGTGTTTGTGGGTCTGTAAATTGGCAAGTTTCTGGCTCTCATGAAGGGCATCTCAACGAACAGCACACATATACATACAGAGATAATCATGTGTGTGTGTGTGTGAGGGTGTGTGTTTGTGAGTGTGGAGTGGCTAACTCCTGCTTCTCATGAAAGGAGGAATGTAATCTTGCTGCCAGAGAGCAGTGACATCACTGTAATTTTACCATGGAGATCTCCCGTTCAATATATAAGGACTCCATAGCAACCTTGCTATGGTAAGCTTGTCGTTTCATCCCCAAAACATGCATGGGGGGGGGGGTACTGGGTCTGTGGAGAAGTCTGTGGAGGATTGTGTGTGTGTGTGTGTGTGGATTATTTCCTTCTCACACTGGCTGGGTTTTGACTTGTTTTTTTTGTTAGTGTGTGAGTCAGTAAAGGGATTCCCAGAACAGTGGGATGGTATAATGAAAACCACACACACACACATACAGCACCTACATATACATCTTTACATACACACATGTTTATATTCAAACAAGCATGTCCACACTCCTGTACATACATATACGCACACACACACACACACTCACACACACACACACACACACACACACACACACACACACACACACACACACACACACACACACACACACACATATCTGCGTCCTTCAGTAGCAATCCTGTGATAATTAGTTTGCTGATGTGGAGTGGTGCAGTCCAAACTCTAAAATTTCTGTTTGCCACACACACAGACAAACACCCAGACACACCTGAGTCACTCGAATCCTTTCTCCGTTCCCCAGCTGATCCTGCAGGCCATCTGTAATGGGATTACAGCTCTGTCAGGAGTCAAACCACACACACACACACACACACACACACACACACACACACACACACACACACACACACACACACACACACACATACACACACACACTCATACACACACACACACACTCACACACACACACACACTCCACACACACACCCACACACTCACACACACAAACATGTGTGTCCTCCCTGAAGAATAGGTAAATGAAACAGGAGATGAGTTGACTGTCAGTCACATTAATGGATCCTTCTGGAAATGAGAGAGAGGAGGTGAAAGGAGAAGAAGGAGGCTTGTGAGAACACTGATGGATATCAGGGGGGAGGACAGGGGTCGGGGAGGTATTCATTCCACACGAGAAGAACAGTGAGAACTGTCTCTGTGTGTTTTCTTAGACAGAGATAAAGAAAGGTTGAGAAAAAAGAGGAACAGGCTGCACCTTAAAGGACCTGGCATCTTGGGATGTAGCCAGAAATATTATGTTAGAATTAGGGGTGGGGGTGAGGGTGGGGGTGGGGTCCTTTGCCTGTAGCGATGATCTCTCTGTTCTGTGAGAAGATGTGGGTCTAGTTACTCTCCTCATACAGAAAACTGTGTGTGGCTTGCTGCAGCCAATAGAGGAGAGTATTTGTGGATCAGGTGTGGCTCTTTGGGCAAGCTAGTCTGAATGTTTATGATCAATCAGAGTCCATAGTTTTGAATTGGTCATTTTATAGGCTAACTACAACAATAACTCATATTAGACATTCTATATTTCAGTTAATTTTATATTTTCTGTTCAGCCTCATCTTGTAGTTTTGAGTGTCAACTGTAGACTGTACTGTATATGAACCAAATACATTACCCTCTCTATAATAAATAAATAATAAATAAATGCAATAATAAATACAAATAAATAATCCCCTTTGCCTGTTAATTGATACCCTGTAGATCCTTTTGTGTAAGTTGACGTAAGGAAGCCTTGAATAAATAAACGGACAAACATTCTCTACAACCGAATGATAGGTAGGCAAATACAGGTTATTTTGTGACTGCTTTCCATACAATCCCATTCGCCAGAGGAGCGCTGATTTCAGCTTTGATGACCCTCTCCTGATTGTGATGTAATTTCCCTTCTCTTCCCCATCTTCCATTCCTTCTGTCTCCCATGTTCCGTTTCTCTCCCACACACATCACCCAGTGTCACAGGCCTCAGTGGCATTCTACTGTCAACTTCAGAGAGCACACAGAGAGAAATCAAGGACAGTGTAGAACACCTCAGGGCTCCGTTGGCTTTTCATGTAGAGAACTGTTAAACATCACGCTTACAACCATCTGATGCAGTGCTTTTTTGCACAAGTCCCTTTGTGGTGATTTAGCTCCGAAAACTGCTATGCACTTACACATACAAAAATAACTTTATTTTATGAACAAAGGATTAGCACCTAAATCTACACACACATTTTCCAAATGTAGAGTCTTGTTGACATCGTGAACATCCTGATAATGAAAGCCCATTTAACCTAGCTGTGTGGTTGGGTTGGTTTATTTTTGAACTACTGGAAATCCTCGTTTACAGAGAGCCCCCAGAGAGGTCTCCCATCATGTTATCACTCTGTCTGCTCTTTACATCTCTTTCTCTTTCGCTGCCCATCTTTCATTCTCTCTATTATCAAGGATTAGTCTGGACTCGGCATTTCCTGTGCGTCAGAGGGAGGTGTAGTGGCAATGACCCAGCGCACTTTGACCTTGAAAAAAAAAGCGGTTTGGCCAGTCTCTATGGAGACGGATGGGAAATAGAAGCTCCCTCTCTCTGTTTCTCTCTTTAATTCGCTCTCCCACTCTCTTTCACACACTAAGTCTCTCTCTCTCACTCTGTCTCTCTCCCGCTATGCCTTTATCTCACTCTGTCCCTCTGTCTCTTTTTCTTTCTGTTTTTAAATCTTGGCGTTCTCTCTACAAACAGGCTTTGAAAGCTGATTGTGCTGATGAACTATGTAGCTGAGACGTGTGTGATAACACACAATCACTCTCTCTCTCTCTCTATCTCTCCCCCCCCCCCCACACACACACACACACACACTCTCTCTCTATTTTTCTCACAGACACAGAGTGGAAGCTGTATTAGGGCATTCCATATCTTATCTCTCTCTAGACATACACACACACACACACACACACACTCACACACACACACACACTTTACTCTTTCTCTTAAGCTAGCATTCTCTCTTTCCTTCAATCCTCTCTCTCTCTATCTCTCTACATGCTGTTATGCTCCTTCTCAGCCACAATAGCTTCCCCCATCTGACACTTTTCATCCTCTATCTCCTGGTTGGTTTGTCATATGTGTGTTTAATTTAGGGAGACGTGAGCTTGCTGACCGAATCTCAGGCCGACTGACAGATAGAGACACAGGAAGAGGGAATAGAAGGGAAGACATGTTGGCACATATAAGCAGACAGGCAGATGCAGGTACAGACAGATCGACTGTGACTACTGACTAAACACTGACAGCCTAACTAACACATTCAGAGTTGTACTGTTCCTGTGCTCGTGGTGACCTGTGCTTACACAGTCTTCGTGTAGCACTGTTTTAATTTCATTCACATGGGCTTACTTGTTTTGCGGATGAAACGCCATGAATAAAAAACTGAATGAAGACCACAGTAGTCTGTAGAGTTGTGGCTGTTTTTTTTTTCTTTTTCTTTTGTGCTGTGAGAGCTTTTGTGCTTGAGTTTCTCAGAACTCCATCCTCCTGCGAGCTCCTACGACTCCCTCCCAAACAAGGAGAGCTGCAGGCTTCCCCCGTGTGCTTCACTCTGTGGATAAGGGCATACACACAAAGTGTGTGCATACACACTCACCCTCTGTCCCTCTCTCTCTCAGACACACACACACATACACACACATAGACACACACTCACACACAGTAATGCTAACAGCTTGGGGCCTTTATTCAAATGAAAATGAGGTCCAATTAAAGTAATTAGTGTTTTTTTAACATGAAGCAATGTGCTCATCTGCAGAACACAACTGCCGCTGGAGCTAAGGCCTCATTATTAAGGTTCTATTCATTCATTCATTCATTCATTCATTCATTCACTCATTCACTCATTCATTCCTCAAATAGCCTTGCCTCCTTTCTGCCACCTCTCTCCATCTTTTCTTCTTTCTCTGCAATCCCTCGTTATTATTTAAAAGAATCGTCTCCTGAAATATTTTTGGTTTCCCAGGAGCGAGACTATGAAGGCACTGTGAAAATAAACAACGAGAATCTGAAGCATATTTCACATTTCTCTAGTTATTTCTCTAATGAGTGTTGTATTTGACATGAGACACTCTAACTTGTATGTTTTTGAAAGAAGTGAATGGCAAGCGATGAGAAGTCTTGGCAGCAGAGATACTGGGGTCACAGAAGGGTCATATGAGGAAGGCAACACAATCCTCGATACTGCAATGTACTCTGCAGGCACACACACACACACACACACACACACACACACACACACACACATGCATGCATGCACTCATGCACACACACAAAATCAGCCTCAGCACACACACACATATGGACACACAGGCGCACATGCATACACTCATGCACACACCACACACACATGCATGCACACACACACACACACACACAGGTGCACATGCATACACTCATGCACACACCACACACACATGCATGCACTCATGCACACACACACACACACACACACACACACACACACACACACACACACACACACAGGCGAGCATGCATGCACTTATGCACACACACACACACACATGCATGCACTCATACACACACACGGACACACAGGCGCACAAGCATACAGTCATGCACACCCCACACACACATGCATTCACTAATACTCTCTTTGTTTGTCTCTCACACACATACACAAGTAAACACACATACACACACACACACACACACACACACACACACACACACACAGACACACAGACACACAGACACACACAAACACACACATACACACACATACACACACATATACACGTACACACAGACACACACACATACTCACAGACACACACACACAATTGATATATGGCACCCATCTTGTATTAATCAAACAACTGGCTCCACCAAGATGTTTGGACATGAGCAGAGAGTTGCAGATTATCTCCATTAGTCCTGGCATACCACTGTCACGACCACTACTGAAGAATTCACAAACACTTCAGACACCCTCGTCACACACCTATTGCCAGCATTCAGTTGAGGACATATAGATGGATGAGATTAGATGTCTTAGTACCTGGCAGTAGAGCTCCGGAGGTCATTAAAGGGTCATCAAAGGATGGCACACCAGAACCCTCGATGCTGCACTGTACTCTCTCTCTCTCTCTCTTTCTCTCTCTCGCTGTCTGTCTTTCTCTCAAACACACACACGTTCTCTTTCTCTTTCCATCTCTCTCACACACAAACACACAGCCACACACACACACACACACACACCACACACACACACACACACACACACACACACACACACACACACACACACACACACACAGACAGACTTTGATGTGAGGTTTGATATGGCAGGTATAATGGTTTACAGTTGTTCATGTCAGGTGCATTCATGGCATGTAGACAGCATGACAGAGCAGAGGAACATTAATAACAGTACATTGTGTGCCCATCACACTATAAAGATCATAGACCACTGTTCACCAATCGAGTAGAATGGAATGGAGCAAATAGAATGGAATACCGATACTTACATAGTTAACCACAATTTGTTGTGAAGAACAGTGTATTACATAGTGCATAGTAGCATGCAAGTGTAATAACTATAATTTATTGTTGAACAGAAGTAAGTAAGTCAAGTAAGTCAAGTTGCTGGGCGAATATTTCGCTGTAGTAAGATAAAAAAAATGGCATGTGGGCTAAAAGAACATTTTATGTTGTCATACCTCCACCAACTTGTCCAGACCTGGAGGTGTAGACATCATGTAGAGAATGTGGCCTGTTTTTGTTCTGGGCTTGTATGCCTCTCTACATTTTTAACAGGTGGCGCGCATTAAATAAACATTGCTGTGGGAGCAGCATTATGAATCGACTCTGTAGTGCAATGTCATTCTCTGTGCAGTTTGAGTGTTATTTATGGCCGTGAGGCAATGCAGGTAATAAGGAAGGCAAGTCAGTTCCTAAAGAGATGCTTTATGGGGTGAAGCACTTAACTGGGTCATTTCAGGATGTGGTCACCATGGTATTAAAGGTTTCCCTGTAACTGTGGTTTAGGACGTTCGCTCAGTTGCCCCAAAAGGGTTATTTAAATAGCATGCATACGAAATATTGTTTTATCCACACACAGACACTCACGCTCTCTCTTTTTACTGATGAGGAGTAGGGTCTCTCAACCCTGCCATTCCTCAGAGATGAGATGCAGTGGCTGGAGTGCTCACTGCTAGCCTGTAGCTCGGGGAAGCTGCCCGAGCTCACCAGGCATTAAAGACCATTAGCCTCGGGTCCCTGGGGGAAAGTGGGTCACTAGGTCAGCGCTGTACGTGTTACCTGGAATAAACCATGTGGTCACATTTCTGTGAAAGAGCTATATTTATTTTTTAGTTTGGCCCCGGCGGACTATACTCGGCAGGTAATCACAGAGAGATTATTTTCCCTCGGTAGTGGTACGGCGCACGGCTCGTCAGTAAGCATGCCCGAGGCCACGCCGCTAATTATGTGTTAGGGTTGCCTGATAGCTTTCTGCTACTCTAGATAACCTAACAGAGCCCTATCTAAGCTCATTACTTATGATCCGGCTCAAGCCGCACAACAAAGCCATCAGATTAGCATTGACATTAGCCTAATAGCTTAAAAAACACAGAAGGGCCTGAATGAATTTGGGGGTTGAATGAGAATGAGACGTCACGCCACACGGCTCTCAGTTCTTTTAGAATTGCTGATCTGTAAAGAAGCACCCGGAGAGAGGCCTCAGGAGCAGTGCAGTGTACAATTTATGAAACGTATAAAGCTGATCTGTTGTCCTTGTACGGCATTTATTCATATTTTATGCATAGAACATGTAGTATGAGCAAAGTATTTATATTTAAACACCCTGTGGAACAAAATAGAATGTTCTTTAATCGCATAGCTATTTTAAGAGGATGATCCAGAATGCCCTTGATTTAATTACAACTATCAGGGCGTCTCATGGTTATTAATAAGGCATCGTGGCCATTAATGGCCTTGCACTTACAGTAATGTTGTAAGGCAGACAATACTGACCAAGAATTATTGCCATTGACCCAGAAGCATACTAAGCACCGGTTCTCCAAAAGCCAGTTATAAATGCAAAAGGCCCTGGTTTATGAAGCGATACAAGTGAGTACCTGTTGGTTCATTATTTGAACAATGGTTAACGTTATAGAGTGCCTCCACCCCACCCCACCCCACCCCACCGCCACTGAGATCAGATAAGAAAGCCTGTGGTAACTTCCTGAGCCTCTGGGCTGCAGTAATCTGATCAGTTATAGCAGTCGTGTCGGCCTGAGTGGAAGGATTCCTGCATGTCAGAAACTCAGTTCACATGTTGATGGATCTGTACTTGTGCAATGTAGCAGGCGAAAATATGTGTGTGTGTGTGTGTGTGTGTGTGTGTGTGTGAGTGTGTGTGTGTGTGTGTGTTTGTATGCATGTGTGTTTGGTGGGTGGCCACCTTCATCACTGTTTTTGACTGATGCTGATGCTGATTTAGACCCCATCCCTGCAAGCATTTTCTCACTCCTGCATTTCTCTGTCTGCCCACCACTGATGGAAGGCCCCGAAGGCCCTGACAGCTAGTCCTCCAAACTCCAAACATTTCCTCGAGAGTTTCATATATAAAACACCTTCAAGAAATGACAAGAACAAATTTCACAAGCTCAAAGGAAGGAAGACAGAGAGGTTCTGCTCTGTTCATAGTGTCTGTGTTATTACAGTCATTTTTCAACCATATGACATTTGACAAAATACAGTTCCGATTTGCCTAGACACTTGCCTGCTTACTCTCCATTCTGGCACTGCACAGCTCCATTGTCACGTTCCCCTCTGATCCACACAGCTACTCTAGCATGGAGAATCTATGGTAACCACAAGCTCTATGGTAACCACAAGCTGTTGGTCACCCATAAGGGGCCACGGCAGTGTGGCTAGGGTTGCAGAAGAAGCTCTTGGGAAAGTAGGCCAGTAGCTAGAGAGGATTCCTTTACATATGTCCCCAGGGATCTGATTCCATCGGAGGGGCATGAACTAATGGGGCAGCCAAACCAGGAGATAGTTTCACGAGCTGTGCTCAGCACCTTCCTACATTTATTTGGCAGGGGAAGAGTGTGCTCCAAGATATGAGTGGGTTGGTTGGGCTTTGGAGGATTTGATGAGAGTAACTGTAGTTTGTTTTAAATAATAAAGTATATATATATATTCTATTCCTTCCTATTCATGACTTTTTAGGGTTGAGGTACATTTTCATCAACAAAAACAACACAGAAAAATATTTTTTGTCACTTTGTTACACATCAAATAAAAGGGTCTGACTTTAAGTGCCATTAACTGTTCTTCAGTAAGTAGGTTCATGTCAGTATGGTTAGTCCATGTGTCCCATATGTGCTGTGTGTATATGCGTGCTGTATACTTGGCATGTCCCATGCTGGGTGGCATGGCTTGCCCTCCCTTACCTCGTTAAATAATTAACGCCCTCTTGTCCTTGGAGAGCGGCTCCCTCTCCCTGTGATAAGCCAGGATAAGCCCCTCTCTTCAGACAGCAGGGTGTAAACACAGGTACTGCATTAATTTCAGTTTACCCACAAACACACGCACAGACAGCCAAGGACACACACACACACACACACACACACACACACACACACACACACACACACACACACACAGACAAACACATACATTCACACACCTAAATGCTTATGTACTATGTAGTTTACATAAACAGACAAAAGCATCAGCAGAATAACATACACACAATTGTGC
>NC_045153.1:18808942-18833942 GCF_900700415.2 Clupea harengus | reverse complement strand
AAAAAAAAAAAAAAAAAAGATCTCATACTTGACCCTGAATTAGTCCTCCATCAAACCACTCCTAACCAAACCTAAACAGCCAGCCAGACTTAACCCACACCCTCTCACCAACACCCTCACACTCATTTACAGGTTGTCTGACAGTGGACTTATTCATGGCCATCCTGATGATATATAGTTTGTGTTTTTACAGCAGCCACATATCTCCACCGCCATAAACGCTCTCCATGTACTGTCAGACGAAGTTTTTTATGCTTCCTGCCTGTGATGGGCGAAGAGCTTGATGGCGGTCAGGTTTCATGGAGAGAGACAGTGTCTGTTGTGCTGTGTGCCATGTGCCGGGCTCTGCTCTAGAGGACACAGGCAGAGGCACATTTTTGAGCCTGGAGAGCAGAACAGAGCAGAGGTGACATATTAAGCCCAGTGTGGTGGAAATGGGGCCGGAACAGATGGAGTAGAGTTGACAGGGAGGAGAGGAAGCTGCAGCTTAAACCTGTGTGTTTGGAGAGGGGGCGGGGCCAGGAGCAGTCAAAGGTGCACAAACCGATGACACTAGAGTTCACACTTCTTTTGCAGATTCTATAAACCGATGTATTATACCTCCCTCATAGACACACACACACACACACACACACACACACACACACACACACACACACACACACACACACACATACACACACACACACACAGTCACACGCATCAGTTTATTGTCTGCCAGAAAAAGCTTTTCAGCTACTGGAAAATGCACTCAACACCTCTATAAGTGCCACTCTCTCTTTTACTTGCAGACATACACACACACACTAATACACACTCTGGCACACACACACACACACACACACACACACACACACACACACACACACACACACACACACACACACATAGTAAGCATCTCTATGGTGACCGTTTCATTGTGTCTCCTGTGCTAATGGCAGGTGAGGGCTGTTAGAAGGGGGTCCCCTCTCCGCTCTGTTTGTCCTCCTGATGACACTCTTTAATGGGGAGTTGAAGAGGGGGGGTCACCATCCACTCTTCATTACTGCTATTGAATATGTGCACAGTCCTATCTTACATTATACATTACAGGTGTGTGTGTATAGTGTGTGTGTGTCTCTTCCATTTTAGATAGCAGATTTTTATGTCTGCATGTACATTGACTTTTTGTGATTGTGTGAGCTCTGGAAGTGCATCTGAATTGTGTAAAGCAGGTGCAGAGTTTTAGTAGATATTCTGTAGAGCTTATGTGTTTAGAGCTGTGGCGTGTTTATGTGCTCTGGAGGACTTGATGTCGCTGGATGTGCCCTGTTGCTGGGTTGCTGGGTGAGCCCTCTGGCTTGCCATACTGACAGAGGAACACAGTGTGGGAACTCTAAACAGACTCCCGGAGCTCTGTTCCCACGGCACTCTCTTGGGCCTCTCTCACGTCACAGACACACAAGCCTTCGAGCACACGCACACAAACACGAACACACACATACATACACACACACACACACAAAATTCATATATTCAGCAACAATGCTCAGATTGTGAGAAGCCCAGTGAAGGGTTTCCCTTTATATTATGCTTTATTAAGTCAGTGGGGTGTGTGTGTGTGTGTATATGTGTGACTGAGTGAGTGAGTGTGACTGTGCAAGTGTGTGAGTGGGGGAATGGACGAACTTCTGTATTGAAGAGTTCATATGAGTATATTGGGGTTAAGTGTGTGCAAGCATATGGGAGTCAGAGGTTTCCTATCCTTGTTTATTTGTGTTTAAATGTGCTTGTGTGTGTGTGTGTGTGTGTGAGAGAGAGAGAGAGAGAGAGAGAGAGAGAGAGAAGGAGAGGGACAAATGATCTGTGTATGTCTTAAAGTGGTTTGTGTTGACAAGCCTGACAGAACAGTTTGGAGTTTTAGGAGTTTGGAGTCTGTGTTGTTTGTGGCACTGAGTGTGTTTGCAGGGGAAGCTCATCTTTCACCGTGGCGACGAGGCGAGGGTGTGAAGGCGGTGTGTTTCTCTGTCTGTTTGTGTGTGTGTGTGTGTGTGATGAGTCTCTCATATGTTACATAAGCAGATTACATTATGTAATGGCTTTTTTAAAGGAGAGGAAACAAACAGAACTATTACTTGTTTTGTGTTCTTTCTTTCTGTAATCTACCATACCACCTTGAAGTGAATATTTGTTCTCTTTGTGCATATTTGTGAGTGAGTGAGTGTGTGTGTGTGTGTGTGTGTGTGTGTGTGTGTGTGTGTGTGTGTGTGTGTGTGTGTGTGTGTGTGTGTGTGTGTGTGCGTGTGTGTGTGTGTGTGATTAAGGTATGTTAGTGTATGCACGTGTGTGTCAAATTCGAGAAGTGGTTTGGGATTCTACATCCGAGTGCTACTTTTCGGACACCCAGGCCTAGAGGTATTTCACACACACACACACACACACACACACACACACACACACACACACACACACACACACACACACACACACTCACACTCATCACCCCTCGCTGCACTGTCAACCCACACATGTTCCTGTGGATAAGAGAGCTATATCCACCCCGCTCTCTCCTCCAAAGATAGCCTTCTCCACCCTCTCACATGCTCTCCCCATAGATAGCCCTACCATGGATGTTCCACTGCCCTGCCTCCAGTAATGCACAACATTTTCCATCTAAAGTGCTCTGCTATGAGCCAATCACTGCCCAGGCGAAGTGTAATCACGAGGAGCTCATTGGCAGTTGTTGGAACAGCTGTAGCTAGTTAAGCTGAATTAGCTGTTACGACATCTAGTTTTGTATCCATGGGTTACCGCATTAGTCACATAGCATTACGCAGCTAGCTGAGCCACGCACAGTGGCGCAGTTCCTCATCATATTCTCCATGTGTTTTTTTTTGGGGGGCTAAAGCTTAATCACTGCTAATCAGTGGGTAGTTGTTCTAATCCGCGGCGCTGGCCGTACGGGAGACGGAGTGAGCTCAGCCGGGTGTGAGGAGGACAGATGATGTCGTCCCTGAACTCCCCAGCATCCCTGTGCCCGGCCCTCTGCCACTGTCCTCAATTCTCATTTACATGTCTGCCAAAGCGCCGATATTATCACATCAATCTTAATCCCTCTTTCTGTCTCCCTCCGTCTCTCTCTCTCTCTCTCTCTTTCTCTCTCTCTCTCTGCCTATGTGCTCTACTGGTGTCATGTCCTCCACCTGTCTTGCTGGTCGTGTTTATCATGTAATCACCGGCCTGCTCTACCTCTCTCTTGCACCCCCTCCTCTCTTTTCCCTCCTTGTCGTTCCTCTTTTCCCTCTCCCCTGCCCATCTGATAAATCCTTCATCAGCTTTGAGTTGTTGAGCGGACGTGGTGTAGACAAGCACAGTCCTGCACTGAACTTGAACTCGCAACCTCGGACATGAGAGGCAGGCGTGCTAGCAAGAAGGCTTAAACCCTTGGCTGCTAGCGTGTTTCACAAGCACGTCTCGGGATGTCAGGGATTGAGGTTTGCTGTACTGTTACACTGTTCTGATACACTAGCATACTGGTTACCCCCTCCTCGACCTTAGCTGTACTACCATAAGCATCAAGTTCATTTGATTAGTTGGATACAAATGTGTGTGCCTGTTTGCATACTTGTCACTAATGAAGCTATCAATTCTGATCCTTAAGCTAATGAGCTGTTCCACATCCAGCTCGCTTTTTAGTCATTGATTGATTGTGTGCATGTGTGTGTGTATGCGTGCAAGTGTGTGTGTGTGTTTGTATTTGTCTGTGTGTGCCCTGCATTTGTGTTTGTGACTTTACTTAAACCCCATCCATTAGTCTCAGGTTAATTAGATTAGTTTAATGAAAATGTGTGTCTGTTTGCATACATGTTGCAAATGAAGGCATTGATTCTGATTCCTAAGCTAATTAGCTGCCCAATCATGTATTATGTGTGTTCTTGTATATGCATGTGTGTATCCTTTCCACATGTGTTTGTGTGTGTACACATGTCTACACAGGTGTGCATGTCTACCCCACTCCACCCCCCCACCCCCCCAACCAGCCCCCTTGTTCATCTCTCCTTCCTAGAAATACCCTTCCCTCTTAGACAACAAGCTTTCTCCTGCCATCAGTCCGTTCACATCCAGCTGTCAGTGCCCACCTCCACCACACTACACCACTACACCTCCAATAACACCACCCACACCCCACCCCACCCCTCCCCTTCCCACCCCACCTCACCTCACCCTGCACAGAGGTCCACACCTGCCCCCCTCTCCTGTCATCTGCCCTGCTCACCCCTCACCCTTCACCTGCCCCCCTCTCCCCTCATCTGCCCCTGACTCATCTGCCCCTGGCCCTCTAACCCTGGTGTCACCTCTGCCCCAGAGGACCACCACTGCTGCTGCCTGCTCCCACTCTACCCCCAACCTTGACCTGAGGACTGTTGCAACAACACATCATCAGTAGGGTAAAACTAACCTGTCTCACAACGGTCTAAACCTGTCTCTTGTTTCTTACCCTCTCTCCTCCTCTCTCCCACTATATCTTAGTGTCTCTCTCTCTTCCCCTCTCTCTCATTCTCTCTTCCTCTCTCTCTCTCTCTCTCTCTCTCTCTCTCTCTCTCACTCTCTGTTCTTTCTCCCTTATGTTTTGTTTACCCCCCCTCACTGAGTGACCCCTTCCTCTCCCCATCATCTGTTGATCTTGTGGGACCGGCTTTGATTAGTCCTTTAATCTCCACAGGAAAACAGTTGAGGTTGTTTATATGAAAGCTCAGTTGATTGGGTATTTTCAAGACCAACCATATTTTTAGTTCTATGAAGCACAACTTTAGCTTTGAAAGCCTAATGTGCAATGCCTGTTTGCAAGTGCCAAAGTGGAGTAGTTCCAAGTGCCGTGTTTTCCCCTGAACCTTATCTGTGCATCGATATGGAGAGGCTGGACCCCTCACCTCGGGACCCTCCAGCACTTACTGAAATCATAAACTCATAAAATCAGTAAACTATTTTAGACGTATAAGAGTATAAAAGAGAAGAGTGTAGAATAAATGTTTTTGGTTCAAAAGAGCGCATAGGGCCACTGCTGCTGAAAACAGTTGATCTTGACTTGTCCTCGATTCAGCGCCACATCTGTCTCTTCGCATCACATAATCGGACACTGTGACAGAGGATTCTATGCTCTACCAGTCTGTGACCCATCGTTGTCGCGGGCGACATTGGCTTACTGTCCGTGTGGCGCATCCTCAAATCCGACTGCATTAGAGGGATATGGGATGGCATTCTTAGTCTGAGTGGATTCATAAGCTGCGAAGTCTTGCGGGGCTGTCGCCAAATTGCCCTTGGAAGGCCATAATGGGAGGAATTGGGACGAATTGGAAAAGGGCCACGGACGGCCAATAGAAGCTACTTGCCATGGGAACCACTCGGGTGCGCTGGGACCTGTGGGAAATGGGAGTCTTTTTAAAACACTTTTGTCGATTGCAGAATGCAAGGTGCCCTTTGCCGGCGTATACAAGCTCGTTCTCCTGAGCATTCCATTATGAAAAGAGTATCATACAGCAAAGCCAGTGGTGAAGGCATAGTCTGTGAAAGAATGAAGAGCCAGATTAGGAGGGAAGAATTGAACTCCAAAAGGTTTTAAGATAGAGGAAAAAAGGGGGTGATGGTCATAGAGTGGGAGTTTGCGACAGCAGACGAGAGATGGCTTATTAGGGGAGGACTGGGAAGGACTACTGAAGAGGGGGGAACTACATGAAGAGGGCAGGGGTAGAACATGAAAGGTCCTGAAAGCAAGTGGTAGAGAGAAGACAAATAACTGACAAGGCAGGGATTGAAAGTGAAAGGTTGTAACTTTTGGCTTTTGTTGGGGTTTTTATGGGGTTCACTTAAATGTTCAGATGGTGGAGGTGGGGTGGACTATGAACTCATGGCTCCACAGCAGAGAGGCTTTCCTGACTCCAGGGCTGATCTGTGTGTGTGTGTGTGTGTGTGTGTGTGTGTGTGTGTGTGTGTGTGTGTGTGTGTGTGTGTGTGTGTGTGTGTGTGTGTGTGTGTGTGTGTGTGTGTGTATGTGTGTGTGCTCTCTGCCAAGCAGTTACCACAACCATAGGAGATGAAAAACAAGCCCTTGCAAACAGGAAATGGGTGCAACCGTCTCGCATTTTCACAATTTTAGGCTTTGTTTAAAGTGTGTGTTCTGTATGTGTGCATATGTGTGTGTGTGTGTGTTTGTGTGTGTGTGTGGGTGTGTGTGGTGTGCGGGTTTAGTGGGAAACAGGAAGAGAAGCATATACCAGATCCAGCTCATATAAAAAAGTTAAAAAAAAGATAAAAGAAAACATAAATAAAAATGCTGTTGACCCAGGTGACATTGCAGCCTCAGAGTCCATATTGGGTCTGATTAGAACATACTCACATAAGGATGCCTTCATCACCCTCTCACCGTGTCCACACACAGCCCTGTCGGACAGGCAGACATGACTGGTCTAAATCTCCTTGTGTGGAAGTGTTAAGCCCCACAGGCCAGACTCACTCCACCCCCTCCTGTTTAGTTGTTGTCCAGTGCAATTAACGCAGGAGTGTGGACAAGCTGAGCAAATTAACCGCCAAGAACAAGTCGCCCAGCTCCCAGGCACCCGACGGATTGTTGCTTAGTCACTGCAACAGCTGGCAGAGCCAATCCTCTCCACTGCTTTCCCAGTATGATCTGCACCTGATCTAGAAAGCTGTGTTTTATTATGGTAGTTTGCTTACTTGGTTATTTGAAGGACCAGTGTTTTTAAAAAAAATGTTTTATTAAACACCTTCGTTTTCGTATATGAAAGGAACACTGCAGTGGGGTTTTTAAATGACCTAAACAACATTTGTAGTTTCCAGTTTAAAGGACAGGACAGGACAGGAGTTCAGGTTGTGGTTCAGGCTCAGGTGTGGTGTGGTGTGGTGTTCATTCTGACATCACTTTTCCATTTGGGCGCCAGAGCTAAATCTGTGCAGTTGCTCACCAGGTGTTGCTATGCAGCTGTGATCCAGTTCACTTGCCAATCACACATGGCTGTCGCATACACCCAGGACCATTAAATGTCATCACTATGGTGCTGGGTGGGAATTGCATAACCGTTCCTCTTCCACCGCTGCTGATGAGCTTACCTTCTCTTTTCTTTCATCGTTCATCGACACCACTGTGCGCTAAATTATACAAAATCTCATTCACTTTTACTTCATGACGAAAAACAAACATGAATGATTTACAACCAAGTTGACATAATGGCATGACTCTGTACGCTATAAACAGACAGTATCCAGAGAGAACGGTCTTCCGTCAGTGACGTTCTCTCTCCTCTTCCCTTTCCACGCGCTGCACATGAATAACCCAGAGCTGGAACTAACCCAGGGCTTATGGAGCTGGGCCTCCCCTTGGAAGACATGTCTTGTCTGGCTGACTCCATGACCCCCTTTTTACTTGCCTGGCACGGCACCGATGCACTCTGGGAAGCGGAGAGGCCAGATCCGTTTGAATGAGGGGTGGTTTAGATAAGCGTAGCAGTGCTCTCAGGGAGGGAAGGAGGGAGGGCCGTTATGTAACTGCGGGCCCATGGTTTCTGTGAGCGAGCGAGCGACCGAGTGAACGAGCTGCTCCATGCTCTGGATGGCTCCATGGTTCCGGATGGAGCTTCCCTGGGGAGGAGCAGGGATACGTCCTCACGTTAACCCCCACTGCCCAACAACACCCCCCCCCCCACCCTCACACACACATGCCCGCACACACATCCTACCCCAGATGCCTGCACAAACAGGGGGGTGAGAGTGGACACAACAATGCTCGGGGCTTGTGTCGTCCACCATCTATGAGCTTGAGATGAAAGCAAAAGGATGTATTGGGGAGAGTCACAGAGAGAGAATGTTAGCTTTGGACAGAAAGGGGAGTTATTGTTAACAAGTAAAAGTGGATTTGCAACAATAACGCAATGAAGGCACGATAAACGACAGGGTTTCCCTACATTCACATTCACATTTCATTTTATTATATTATCTATGGTTTCCTGTTTGTTACTTTCGGGCAATTTTGGCTGTTGTTTATGTTTGCGTGTGCTGGAAAATATAATTAAATACAGAAAAAGGGAGAGCCTTTAAAAAAAGATGTCCCACAGATGAATATTGGGAGGTACTCTTTCAATTATGTCCTTATAAATTGCATCATTGTTGTTGTTTTTTTTCTCGCATATTAACATTTTTATTTTATGAGGTTATTATTTTATGAGGTTCTTCACAGTAAAAAAGTAAAAAAGGCCTGTTGAAGAGAGTGGCAAATTGAAATGGAAGTTTAGCCCGATAGTGTTGTTGGGATCAGTGTGGTATTAAAGACACACCATGAGAACTACTACTAGCTTTCAGCCTAGATTTTGTGAGCTCTAAAGAGATTGAGCTCTAAAATAGTTCAATTTCTGTGTGTATCGTAGTATGACACAAAGCAGGGTTTATGGGTCCTCACAGCCTTGAAAGGACAGAGGACAGACCCACTGCCTCGCTCTGCTCCGAGGATCAGACGGCTCTCTTCTCTTGGGAGAAAAGGAGGACTTTTTAGGAAGTAAATAAAGCCTGGAAAGAGCTCTTGGCATTGGCTAAAGCAATCAGTCATTCAGCCACTGAAGCAAACTGCACATCAGACCAGTTCTCTGTCTCTCGCTCTTTCTCTCTCTCTTCCTCTTTTTCCCCCTCTCTCTTCTCTCTCTTTTCCTCTCTTTCCCCTTCTCTCTTCTCTCTCTCTCTTCTCTCTCTATCTTCCTCTCTTTCCCCCTCCCTCTTCTCTCTCTCTCTCTCTCTTCCTCTCTTTCCCCCTCTCTCTTTTCCTCTCTTTCTCTTTCCCCCTCTCTCTTCCTCTTTTCCCCCCTTTCTCTTCTCTCTCTTTTTCTCTCTCTCGTTTGCTCGACAAGGCCAGACTGGATGGGTGCCCGAGGCTGTAGGCGATAGCTGACAGGAGTGTAGGATCTGTGTGTGTTCCACATTCAGTGTGGGCAGCTCCCATCTCCCTGGATTGTGTAGGCAGTACCTGCAGCAGCACCTGGGTTAACCAGGGTTACAGTGAGGCTTGCAGTCACCTGAAGTCACCCTTTTTTCCCCTGAGTGCAATAATGGCTTCATAGCCACAGCAGTCAATACACAGCAGTAGTAGTGGTCAATACTTCCACATGGGCTGTGTGAGGGAGGACAACAGAGCAGGTGAACACTTTTGCTCAATGCTCAGGAATTGTGGAAAATCTCCTGGGTGGAAATTTAAGCTAAATGGATTCACTGCCGCTTCGGCTTATTTTGACCTTTAGAACCTTTAGGATTAAGGGTTTTTTGTTGACAGAACGGGCTGGTCACGCAGCAAAGGTCAGGTTTGATGCATAATTTGCCTGGCAGTTGACAAGTCTTTTTGATATCGATTCAAGTACTGGATGGCGCTCGCAACGGTGTCTCTTTAAATTCTCCTCAGACGCACACCTGAAAGGCCACAGCGCTAACCAGCCTGCAGGCAGTGTGGGAGCTGTTGAGGGAAACTATTAACAGTTGTAAGTGGCCTCAGCTGGTGCTCCTGGTCTCTGCTGTGTGGCTGATTGACAGTGTGCCTATCACTGTTTGGGATCATTGCCGTCTGAGGTGAAAAATTGGTTTTAAAGCTCTTTCTGTCTCAGTAGCTACATGAGGCAATTTAGTACTAAGAGACCAGGCGTTAGGCCTACTTTTACCTGTACCTGTACCTTTAGTAACGTGTTCTCAATGTGTTTTGGAGCCTATTGTGTCCATTTTGTATGCCATTGACATCAATGGAAATCTTTTGTCGCTCACAGTGTTTTTATTACATTTTCCCGTGCACACTCAAATAAAATGGTCTGAAACATTCTTTCACAAACTCTGGATCCAGCAGGTAGTCCCTGTAGCACTACCAACAGGTCATACTCACTCTTGCATTTACATTTATAACATTTGAACCCATTGGCCTGGAGTTATGATTGTTTTTACCCAATTAGTTCTGGGGGTTTTACAGAGCTTTAGTATTTCTGTGTAATTTTCACTTATTTCGGAACACATAATTAAAAGGCTTCTGGAACGTTTCACAATAGAAAGTAACTAAGGAAACAATTGTTACTAGGTATAGTGAACTGTCAAATTGCTGCTGGCAGTAATGGGATTATCGGAATAAAATGTTCATTGAAAGAGAATCGTACTTAAAGGGTCCAGAGGGACGCATTGTAAAATGTGAGCCTATATAGTGAGCCTATATAGTGAGCCTATATAGTGAGCCTATATAGTGAGCCTATATAGTGAGCCTATATAGCCTCATATCAAAAGGCATACATTTTACTTAAAGGTGATGAACTCCCCAGGATTTTGAGGAAATTGTAAATACTTTCATGTGTGCCAAATGACCAAAGGACCTGTGAAAAAATGCAACTCATTTTTATGAAACGTGCTGTCTTCAGCCACAGTCTCAAAATAAAATCCAAGTTGCAATTTCCCCCATATCCCACAGCTGGCCACAAGAGGCACTATCTTTGGTGCTTAGCCCCTCGATTGCTGCTCCCAGCTGTATTATCTAATTCTTTTCAGGCTTCCTCCCTCTAATATCTGCGTTCCTGCAATCAGCGCCTGTGCAGCTCTCTCCTCATTACGCCCACTCACCCGCCCGCCTGCCCGCCCGCCCGCACAGCTCGCAAGATTGAACCAAGAGCTCCTCGCGTGTCTCTGCCACGCTACATTGCTCCGCAGATCAACCTCTGTGGAAAAAAGCCGCGGTTCTATCTGTCAGTATTCTACATTAGCCCCAGCTGACGGCATTTGTAATTAGATTGGCACTACTATCATCAGCGGATGTTAAACTCATTGTCAGCTAATCCGGGCACATTACATCTGCCTGAGAGAGGGAGCCAATGGTTGTGCTG
Source organism: Clupea harengus (assembly GCF_900700415.2). NCBI lineage: Eukaryota > Metazoa > Chordata > Actinopteri > Clupeiformes > Clupeidae > Clupea > Clupea harengus. The sequence goes on along the minus strand of NC_045153.1, from coordinate 18,823,062 downwards.
TCCAGTGTGGATTACCCGGCCACGGGCCATGGGACGCTCAGGGCGTGGGCGAGCGAGCTGTGGGGATAATCTAGTGCATATCCAACGCTGGCATCATTAGCTGGATCAGAGCGGTGTTCCGGTTTTGCAGGGAGGGGACAGGATTAGTGGCAGAACCAGGTGTTGTGTGCAGGGATGGGGCGGTGGTGGGGGGAAGGGGGGGGGGGGGGGTTTGAGGGATGTTGGGTACAGTGAGGGGGGGGGGGTTGGTAGTCATGGTGGGGGTGAGGGGGACTGTGGGAAGAGGGGATTGAACACAGTTAGGTACAGATAAGTGGGTTAATGAATCATGAGATGGATGGAAACATCAATGAACCTCGGTGGAGAGCAAGGGCAGCGGGGTCATGGACAGTGCATTATTTACACATGCCTCGATGCTCCACTGGAGCCAACCGCCTCCGGTCCGATGGATGCAGCATATGGTGACTCCCATGACGTTTGGAGCTGACACTTCCCACAGCACATTTGGAACCACAGTAGGCCTTCATTTGTGGAATCGTTTCTATTGTGTGTTGATCTATTGTCTGATCACTGACCCCAGGAGGGAGGGCAGATATTGTGCAGTATGGTCTCATGGAGGACCTCAGTGAGGAAACATATGGAGTTTGACCCTCAAAACAGGTTGGTCTTTATAGCCATATGCTCGAGGACTTTTTGCTCCTCTCTCTCTCTCTCTCTCTCTCTCTCTCTCTTTCAGTCTCTTTGGCTTTCTGATCTCCCTTGCCCCCTCCCTTGTCATTTCTTCATCTGTTCTCCTTCATGAGATCAGGGGATCATTTACATACCTATCCTGTCTGATCTCCTCCCTATTCCCTCAAGTACCAGTTGTGTTTCACTCTTGATATTGTGGCTCATGATGGAGATGGCACTGGACAGCTAGCCTAATGAAATGGTTAAGTAGCCCATCCTCCCCTGTCTCCAGGTGGCTTTTTCTTTTTGTTCCAATGCTGCCTTTCAGCTCCCAGTTACAGTCTCCGTGGCTCTCTTTCTCCACTTGAGACATATGCTTCTGTTTTCTCTTCTTCTCGCTTTCGCCCCCTTTTCTTCTGCTCATTTGCTCTTTTCATTTGCTTGTAGAGTTCAATTTTATGGTCCATGACTCATCATCTTAAAAAAAAGAATATGAAAAGAGAGAGAAAGAGAGAGAGAAACAGAGTGAGAGAGGGAGACAGGAGGGGAGAAACAAATAGAAAGCTTTTGGGGGATTAAAATTGATAGACGCTCTCTTAGGCCAAACCACTGCATTAAAAGCTTTGTGCCTCCGTTGTCATGGTTTCCTGGAGAACCGCACGCGGCAATGTTATGGAGACGAGATGTCCGACCTGCTTTCCCCTGTATCCATGTCCCCACGTCGCCCCTGGGCCTCTAATGCCACGCCACACAGGTCCCTCCCCGCTGACAGCGCCAGCGCTTCGCCCGGGTCATGTCTTGCTCCACTCCAATCCGCTACCCTTCTCTCCTGGCAGCTTAGGCCAAAAAGCAATCAGATTTGGTTTATCTCTGCGTCAGTTTCCCAACCCCATGCACACTCTGCACTTTTGTGTGGATGTGGACACACACTGTGGCACGCCGTGCTGCTCCAGAACAACCAGAGGATGTCTAGGAGCGGTGTTGCCGGGCTGAGGTGTGGTGGGAGAGGAACCTTCAGACAGGAGGCTCTGACGGGATCGCCCCCGCGCCTGGGCATGGGCTTTCACACCCTGCACGTGGTGAGTCTCCACCAGCGCAGCTGCACCTATTCACGCGGCGACTGAGCCTCGCTCTGCCTCCCTCACTGACCTGGGCGAAGGGGGTGAGAGAGTTTTTTGTCGCTGCAAGCACTTTGGAGTGTTTGCGTCAGGTGACACTGTGCCAGTGGTGCTAATTTTGGCTCGGCCAGGTTCCCTCAGAGTTTACGAGAAGGATCCGGAAGCTCGTATTCCACTGCCGCGAGGGTGTGTATTATTGATCAAGATGGGATTTGGGGCATGTCGAGTTACGCCACCTCTATATTTAATCATTTGCTCAGTCGCGCACACCCACAGGGAGTTTTTTGAGGTCATGTTTTTGTGTATGTGCTTTGCATGCATGCAGACAACAACACTATTGCAGTGCGTGCAAATCTCTGTTGGGTCTGAAACTCTTCAGTTTGCAGGCTCATGCCCTGCTCTGTAGGAAGCTCCGCTCTGTAATCTGGACATTCTGAGATTTAGCCGCCCCACTCTTTGCTGTGTGGTCCGTGATGACATCATGTGTTTGTTTCCACTGGCTTTAGCTTTTTTTGGGGGGGATTTGTTGTGTTGTTTTTTTTTGCTGTTTTTGTTGTTTTCGGACGTAAGTGCAGAAACAGGATGATGTGCAAAGCCAGCGATAAGAACTCGGAACACTCCTGTCACATAAACTGGAGCTCAGGAGACAAGGGCAAGGTGACTGGCCTGGATTTTGTCTGTGTTTAGTGTTTAGTCTGATTTTGGATGCATGGCACGCAGGTCATGCCACGCTGTGGCCCTGATAATAATGCCGAAAATGCTCTAAAGCCCAGATGGAAATACAGGCCTGGGCGTATGAGTCATTCATTCAGGCTGTTTAGTCCTGATAATGCAGCTACCGCACAGCAGGACAATTCCCATTGTCATTATGTTATTAGGATGGGGATATTACCGAAAAAAGGCTAGAAAGAAAAGGACAGCCCAATTTTTTAACTAAATATTTAAACGGAAAACCAGTGAAATGATTGACTTATCGACTAAAATGATATACTCCATTACTTTGAATCTTCAAACAAATTCAATAAACCCATCACTCTTCACCCTAACATTGTTTAAAAAATGAATAAACGTGTTCAATGTGTTTAAGAATGAATCTGTTTTAACAAAATGACAAAGAAGAGATGTGAAAATGTAGAGTCGAAACATGGTTGTGAAGGAGGTCTGTACGGCTCCAAGGCTTCTCCCTGTCTCTCTGAGACAATTCTGCAGTTTTCAATTCTCAAAAACATTCATTTTCATTTCAAGGTGAGCCTGTTGTTTAAAGCCTGTGACTGGGTGGCCTCTGGCAGCCACATTTTAGCAGAGGCATTTACTGGCTAAAGAGCATATAGATCATAGCAGCAGGATCAGATAGGCAGAAGGAGAGGGAGGAGAGGGAGGCGGACGCCCTTGTCAGCTCCAGTGGGTCTGACATTTGCCACCTCACAGCCCAGACCTGTCAGTGACTCTGGCTGGAAATGGAGAGAGAGCTAGACAGGTTTGCTCCTCTCAGGAGAGACAGGGATGGAGGGAGGGATGGAGGGAGGCGGTGTGCCGGAGGTTCAATTACCAGAGAGGAAATCAAAAGCGCAGAATTGATTTTTAGACAAGGCGTTTTTGGGGAAGGAGTAAAAAAAGAAGTGTGAAACAAACCAGTCCATGGTGACCTGAAATATTCCACTGTGGAGAAGCATGAGTCCTTATAGGGGTTAAGACCTCTTCAAATGCAAAATTAATTGTAATCAGATTTCATATTAGATGAGACATAAATATTTTGCTTTGAAAACGATTACTGTTTCTGTCTTTGTGTATTTGGAGGACTGTGATTATATATCAGCTATTTTTTGTCATATTCAGCTTCAGGTCCTGATCCCTTGTCCAAGCCAGTTTGCAACCTATACTGAAAGAGAGTTGATGGTGAAGAGGTGGTACGCTGGTAAAACTACAGAGGAAGAGACGTGTGTGCATGTTTGCGAAAAGATCAGGGAGCTGGTGTAACAGGTGTGATCGATCTCTTACTCCTGCCTCCCACTCAAGTGAATAGGGTGCCTCATATCTCACCTGTCCCTCCCTTGTGCTTCCCTTTGCAGGACCCCTCTTTAGCGAAGTTGGGCGGAGGGAGAAAGAAGACGGTCTCCTTCAGCAGCATGCCGTCAGAGAAGAAGGTGAGCAGTGCGGCGGATTGTCTGGGCTTCATGCAGGGCGGCTGCGAGCTGAAGAAGGTGCGGCCCAACTCGCGCATCTACTGCCGCTTCTACACGCTGGATTCCGACATGTCCTGTCTGCGCTGGGAGCCCTCCAAGAAGGACGGCGATCGAGCCCGCCTGGAGATCGGCGCCATCCGCGAGGTGCGCACCGGCAAGAGCACCGAGACCTTCCTGCACAACGGACCCAGCTCGGACGGCCTGGCCGAGGAGGCCGCCTTCTCCATCATCCACGGGGAGGAGTTCCAGTCGCTGGACCTGGTGGCGCTCTCGGCCGACGTGGCCAACATCTGGGTGACGGGCCTGCGCTACCTGCTCTCCTTGGGAGGCGCCGGCGGCGAGGGGGAGAGCAGCCCCGGCAGCAACATGCGACGCGATTGGCTGGCGTTCGAGTTGAGCAAGGGGGACGAGGACGGCTACGGCATCGTGTCCGAGGACACAGCGGTGGCCACCATCTGCAGACTCTGCCCCAGCATCAAGGAGGCCAAGGTCAGAGGAAAGCACACAGCCAAGCAGCAAAGTAGCCCGTAGGATTAGTGACAGGGTTTGGCATAATAACTCCGATAGAGTAATAGCACCACACTGCAAAAAGTGAAATCTTAGTAAGATGAAATATCTTCAATCAAGGCAATATATGCTTGTTTTTGTCTGACAAGATATTTCTTCTTACCAGGCATTTTTTATGTTAGAGCATTTCACTTGCTTCAAGTGTTTCAGTCCTTAATTATCTTAATAAGGTTTTATTACTTGTTACTGAGATTTTATTACTGGTTCTGAGCACGTTAATGCTTGAAACTAGAATTGCCATAATTATAAGGCATTATAAGTACAAAACTGCTTTGTCAAAGTCAGAATTTCTTATTTCAAGCATCTTGTCCTTCTGATCTCTAAATATATATAAAAAAAAATGTTTTACAGCACAGCACAGCAATTATGTATTCCTGTAGACAAAATACTATACAGTGCAAAGACAGTATTAAACTAAGTGAAACTTTTGCTTTAAGAACAGACTTTATCATCCTTTAGCAGGTTAAAGTGAATGAGGAAAACGTGCTTATATTCAGCAAATGCTAGCACCATCATCTTGAAATGAGGCTATATGCTAGGTCATTTATCTTGAAATCAGTACAACTACTTAAAAACAAGTACATTTGCCTATATACCCAAAAGATTTAAGAATTATTTTCTCAATAAGTAGGAATATGTGCTTAAATTCAGCAAATGCTAGCACTATCATCTTGAAATGAGTCTAAATGCCAGGCTATTTATCTTGAAATCTGTAAAGCAACATTAATAACAAGTATATTTGCCTAAATACAAAGAAATGTAAGAATTATTTTCTCAAAATGTAGAAAAATGTAGTTATATTCAGCAAATGCTAGGACCATCATCTTGAAATGAAGCTATATGCTAGGCAATTTAGCTTGAAATCAGTACAGCTACACTAAAACAAGTACATTTGCCTATATACCCAAAAGATTTAAGAATTATTTTCTCAATATGTAGGAAAATGTGCTTAAATTCAGCAAATCCTAGCACCATCATCTTGAAATAAGGCTATATGCTAGGCAATTTATCTTGAAATCAGTAAAGCTACACTAAAAACAAGTACATTTACCTAAATACAAAAAAATGTAAGAATTATTTTCTCAATATGTAGAAAAAGGTGCTTATATTCAGCAAATGCTAGCACCATCATCTTCAAATGAGTCTACATGATAGGCAATTTATCTTGAAATCAGTACAACTACACTAAAAACAAGCACATATATGCCCGAATACAAAAAACTTTCAGAATTATTTTCTCAATATATAGAAAAAATTGCTTATATTCAGCAAATGTTAGCACCATCATTTTAGAATGAGTCTACATGCTAGGCAATTCATCTTGAAATCAGTAAAGCTACTCTAAAAACAAGTACATTTGCCTCAATAAAAAAAAACGTAAGAATTATTTTCCCGAAATGTAGAAAAATGTGCTTATATTCAGCAAATGATAGTTCCATCATCTTGAAATGAGGCTATAAGCTAGGCAATTTATCTTGCAATCAGTAAAGCTACCCTAAAAACAAGTACATTTGCCTAAATACAAAAAAATGTCAGAATTATTTTCTCGAAATGTAGATAATGTGTTAGGCAATTTATCTTGAAATCAGTAAAGCTACACTAATAACAAGAACATTTACCTAGATACCGTAAGAATTATTTTCTCAATATCTAGGACAATTTGCTTAAATTCAGCAATTTTTTTTTGCTCAGAACCAGTAATAAAATCTCAGTAACAAGTTATAGTACCTTATTAAGATACACCATCTTAGTAAGATGAAATATCTTAAATCAAGGCAATATATACTTGTTTTTTGTCTGACAAGATATTTCTTCCTACACTGCAAAAAATCAGCCTTCAAAAACAAGAAAAAAAAGTAAATAAATGCGGCATATATCACTTAAAATAAGCAAAATTATCTGCCAACAGAACAGGAAGATTTGACTTACCAAGAGTTTGTAAAACAAGTAAAAATATCTAGCCTCAAAGAACCCAAATATATCTTAAAACTAGTGTGGCCAGACTAAAAACAAGTACATTTGTCAAAATATTTAAGAATAATGTTCTCAATATGTTGGAAAGTGTGCTTATATTCAGCAAATGTTAGCACCATCATTTTGAAATAAGGCTATATGTTAGGCAATTTATCCTGAAATCAGTAAAGCTACCCTAAAAACAAGTACATTTGCCTAGATACGATAAGAATTATTTTCTCAATATCTAGGACAATTTGCTTAAATCTAGTTCAGTTTTTTTATTATTATTTTTCAAGCTTTATTTTTTCGGCTTTTTTGCCTTTACTCAGATAGGACAGTAGGTAGAGACAGGAAGCGAGCTGGAGGGAGGGATTGAGAAATGACCGCAAGTCAGACTCGAACCTGGACTCTTACCTGTGTTCCCATCTTACCCATTCATGGTGCAGGGTTGCTGCCGCTTGCGCCACAGCTCCATCCCTAAAACAGTCATCTGTTGAGGATATTGCCATTTGTTTTGGAGAGTTTTGAAGTCAAATGCTCTTACCCGGTAGGAAGAAATATCTTGTCAAAAAAAAAAAAAAGTATATATTGCCTTGATTTAAGATATTTCATCTTACTAAGATGGTGTATCTTAATAAGGTACTATAACCTGTTACTGAGATTTTATTATTGGTTCTGAGCAAGTTAGTGCTTGGAACTAGTTTCATCACCACTGGCAAGTACAAAACTGCTTTGTCAAAGTCAGAATCAAGACAAATGTACTTGAATTTGAGCTTAGATGCCCATTGTTTTAAGAAACAATGTTAAGACTCGAACCACATACACATATGTCTGACCATTAGACCCAATGATTTGATCTCTGATGGCAAATTAATCACATAATGCTGTTTAAGTGTAACACTGCGGTCTCTATTATCTCAATGATCAATTGCACATATGCATTGACTTCAAAACTCTCCAAAACAAATGGCAATATCCTCAACAGATGACTGTTTTAGGGATGGAGCTGTGGCACAAGCGGCAGCAACCCGGCACCATGAATGGGTAAGATGGGGATACAGGTAAGAGTTCAGGTTCGAGTCCGACTTGCGGTCATTTCTCAATCCCTCCCTCCAGCTCGCTTCCTGTCTCTACCTACTGTCCTATCTGAGTAAAGGCAAAAAAGCCGAAAAAATAAAGCTTGAAAAATAATAATTAGAAATAAAAAAAATCACTGAATTTAAGCAAATTGTCCTAGATATTGAGAAAACAATACTTACAGTATCTAGGCAAATGTAATGGTTTTAGTGTAGCTGTACTGACTTCAAGATACATTGCCTAGCATGTAGCCTCATTTCAAGATGATGGTGCTAGCATTTAGTGAATATAAGCACGTTTTCCTACATATTGAGAAAATTATTCTTAAATATTTTGACAAATGTACTTGTTTTTAGTCTGGCCACACTAGTTTTAAGATATATTTGGGTTCTTTGAGGCTGGATATTTTTACTTTTTTTTTACAAAGTCTTGGTAAGTCAAATCTTCCTGTTCTGTTGGCAGATAATTTAGCTTATTTTAAGTGATATATACCCCATTTTTTTAACTTTTTTTTCTTGTTTTTGAAGGCTGATTTTTTGCAGTGCAGTTTTTCAGAGTTAGGATCAATGGCCCTTTGTGGGTTCTGTAAAAGTTCTGCACAGGACAGGTTCTGCACATGTATGTACAAATAACCCTGTGTTGTCAAAAAGTTAATTTAATTAACAATCACAATTAATCACAATTAAAATTCACAAAAAAAAAGTTCATATAAGTGGAACCTCCAGAGGGTCTGTTCTACTACATGGGTACTCTGAAGGAATCTTAAAGATTCTGAACAGTACCCTTTTGAAGTGAACTGAAGTGAACTCAGTTTAGGTTGACCTCAGGAACAGAGCCACCCTTGTTGATATCACGATAAACTGTAGCTGTTCTGTTGTGCCCATTTTTAACAACTCCAGCGGTGGCAAATCAGCAGTAGTGCATGAGCAGCACACACACAGCTCAGCGCTCCCATGGGCACAGAGGGGCAATTTGCCTCAGGGAAGGCTGGAATGTGGGGGCCTCGCTCGTTCGAGCCGCTCTCAGAAAACGATCTTTAGCTGCCGGGAACAATGTAGCACATAACAAGAGCAACACAGTGCATGCCACAAGGTTACAGTGTGAGGTCAGCCGGCTTTCATGTCAAAGTTCTCAAGGCGATGGGGCTCACAGTAGATAAAATAAGGAAGCACCAGGTGGTCCGCAGATCCAAGTGCAGGCAATCAGCCGCATGTTGTGTTTGAAGGCGCGTGAAGACACTCTGCATCGATGCTCAGGCCTGCTTATTACGGAACCCTGGAGAGAAGGGGGTTGGGGGAGGGGAGGGGAGGGGAAGAGGAAGAGATTACACAGATGACAAAAACATCAAAATACATCATATGTATCAAAATAAAATACAAAATACTGGTGTTTGAAAATGTATTCAGTAATTTGTAACTTGTAAATACAATTCTATACAAACTCGTATTTGCTTTCCTCAAGCTGCTGGTCACAAGGAACACATGTGAAATACGGTTAAACACGTTGCTGGGCGTCTTAGGCCAGTGTTATACAATGTTATACATGTTGCTGGGCGTTTAAGGCCAGTGTTATACAGTGTTATACATGTTGCTGGGTGTCTAAGGTGTTATACACAAGGGTATTTAGCCAAAGACTGCGATCAGGCTAATTGTTTTTTCCCATGGTTTAAACCTCGGATTAAATGTGTCTTAATTGAGAATAAAACGATTTAAAATAATGTATTATTAGCTCTTAAACTATTTGGTTACAAATGACATCTTATTTTTTTCTGTGTAACACAATACAAACGACAAAATACTCAAAAGTGATTAAATACGTATTTTAAAATACATTTAACTGAAATACTGCCCATCTCTGGGAAGAGGAGAAGCAAGAGAGAGAGAGGAACAGAAGAAAAGAAAGAGACGAGAAGGAAATAATGGAAGGAGAGATTACGACGGAAGGGAAAATGAGAACGACATGAAAAAGTAGAGAGGAGGAAGGCGATCAAGTGCCTGACTGCAGCCATAAGCACATCAGCTGCTGTGACCGTGTGTGGTGTGCATATGTTTGAGAGAGAGGACAGCTGGGCCCCGTTCAGGCTAGTCTTAGGTCTGGTGTCTTACGTGACTCTGAGTTCATGGCATCTGTTCAGCATGGGACAGTAAACAAAGGGCCATAATGGAGTCAGCATCTTCCACTGAAGGAGATAGTAACTTATTTTAGTTTTAGAGAGTTGATTATTAATAGTTAATAATAGTTTAATCCTGTATGCTTTGATACTGTGTACTCTGTGCTCTATGCAGAATAATTCCATACTGACAGTATCTAGGCAGAAAAGGTTGTAAATGAAATAGACAAAAGGGACCAGCGCTTTGTATTACATAGTCCTTGTTACACTGTATTCAATTTCTGTAGAGATTTTATTATTACCTGGGGTGTAAGAGGTTATGGATTTAAAATCCCGGGCGAGCCCCCAAATTAGCCCCTTGATACCCTCTATTTCTCCTCAAACTGTTTCATGTATTTATATATTTATTTATAAAGTAGTAGACAAGTTGTCCTGTCAGCAATCAGCTACTAGAAGGTAAATCCGACTGTATCAGCTGTGTAATGCTTTGCTTCATGGGAAATCTCATTTCTGGAGGGCCGGGGCGTCTGTGGCTAATCAGCTTACTAATGAAGAGTCTGAGAAGCAGTCGAGGAGCCTCTCAAGCCAATCAGCAGCTTTGATTAGTCACTGTAGTGCTTAGATGGAATAAAAAAGCTAAGCAGAGACCAGCCATTATCTAAGTGTATGTCCTCTGTGTCTCTCTATTTTTCTTGCTTTACAAACCAATAAACAAACACACACACACACACAAAAAAACCACACACACACACACATACCCTTCCACAGGTGCGTCAGCGGTTCAAGGAGATCCAGCGAAGTAAGGAGAAGCTGACCTCCCACGTGACCCTCGAGGAGTTCCAGGAGGCTTACTGCGAGCTCTGTACGCGACCAGACGTCTACTTCCTGCTGGTGCAGCTCTCCAAGGACCAGGAGTGCCTGGACGCCCAGGACCTACGCCTCTTCCTGGAGACGGAGCAGGGCCTGCCCCTGGCCACAGCCGAGGGCTGCCTGGAGCTGATCCGTCGCTTTGAGCCGTCAGCGCAGGGTCGAGAGCGGAGCCTCCTGGGTCTGGATGGGTTCACCCGCTACCTGCAGTCGACTGAGTGCCAGCTGTTCGACCCCGAGCACCAGCAGGTGTGCCAGGACATGACCCTGCCGCTGTCCCACTACTACATCAGTGCCTCGTACCGCTCCTACCTGCTAGACGACCAGGTGCATGGCCGAGCGGACCTGGGGGGGCTGACGCGGGCCCTGCAAGCCGGCTGCCGCTGCCTGGAGCTGGGGGTGACCGACGGGCCCGAGGGAGAGCCCGTGCTCGGGGTGGACCACGGCTCGGAGTCCCGGCACCACCACCACCACCACCACCATCACCACCATCACCACCACCCGCCCATCACCCTTCGCAGCGCCCTGGAGGTGGTCAACAAGTACGCCTTCCTCACCTCCCAGTTCCCGCTGCTGCTTTACCTGTGCCAGCGCTGCTCCCCGGCCCAGCAGCGCACGCTGGCCCAGCACCTCCGCAAGGTCTTCGGCCTGCGCCTCTACACGCCCGAGGCCCTGCCCATCAGCCTGACCCCGGGCAGCCGCGCCACCACCCTGCCCTCCCCTGAGCAGCTGAAAGGCCGCGTGCTGCTGGTGGGCAAGAAGCTGCCGCCCGAGGAGGAAGGCTCGGAGGGAGAGGTGTCGGAGGAGGACGAGGAGATCGGCGGCGGGGGCCCCCTGGCCGGACGGAGGATGACCATCCCCGGCGAGGAGGAGCTGGGGGTCGTCCTGGTGGTGCCGCCCCCTCCCCAGCCGCGACGGCTGCGCCTGCGCCGCGAGCTTTCCAACCTGGTCTCCGTGGCGCGCACCGGCAGTCGCAGCTTCTACGGCCACCGCAACAGCTTCCAGCTGAACCACACGCACTCACCTCCCAGCAGCGCCCCCACTACGCCCAACACCCCCAACCCTCTGGAGCCGCCCTGCTGGACCCTGTGCTCCCTGGGGGAGGGCGAGGCGGGCCGGCTGGCCACGGAGAGCCCCGAGGACCTGGTGAGCTTCACCAAGCACTCGCTGACACGGGTGCGGCCCAGCTCGGTGCGGCTGGACTCCAGCAACCCCAACCCGCAGGGCTACTGGAAGTGCGGCGTCCAGCTGATGGCGCTGAACCAGCAGACGTCCGGCGCCATGCTGGACCTGCACCGTGGGCGCTTCAGCCAGAACGGGGGCTGCGGTTTCGTGCTGCGGCCGGCCATCATGCGCGACGAGGTGTCCTACTTTAGCGTCCACACGCAGGGCTGTGTGCCTGGGGTGCCCCCGCAGACACTCCGGGTGAAGGTCATCAGCGCCCAGAGCCTGCCCAAGCCCCAGGGCTCGGGCGCCAAAGGGGAGGTCATTGACCCGTACGTAGTGCTGGAGTTGCACGGCGTCCCGGCAGACTGCGCCGAGCAGAGGACCCGGACCGCGCCACAGAACCAGGACCCGCTGTTCGACGAAACCTTTGAGTTTCAGGTGAGAAAAAGTGTTCTGAAGTTCCTTTCGTCATTTAGGAAATGTATTTTTTCTTTATCAATCTTCATTTCAGTAGTGTAATTTGATGAAAATGCTTGTACTTGAATATTCTAATTGTAGAAGGTTTACTTGTTTACCACAAATCAAATATCTGATCAGTCAACATGCTGGAGACAAACATGCATCAGGCAACTGAAAGCCTTTTAGAGGACTGAGTTCGCAATGCATCATGGGTAATGCACTCAGACAGAAGCAGAGCGCTTTGGGGGCTACTGGGCTACATGATGTACAGAGCATCAGACACACAAACACACACACACACACACTCACACACACATATGCATGCACTCTCATTCACTCTCTCTTTCTCAAATACACACACATACATAGATTCTATAGGCACAGGCACACTCAAGAAAGAAGGCACATTCAGACACACACAGTATCATACATGTTGAGGTCATGAAGTGGTTTCTGTTGTGTTGTGCCCTTTTTCACAGTACCGTGCCTACGGTTTTGTGTGAATAGATCTTAATAGACACCTACTTATTTTTTTCAGTGTATCCAAATCCAGTGTTTCTTTTACAAAATGTCACCGCTGTGTCGGTTGGTTTTCTCAGGCCAGCAGATCAACTTGGGCATTTAGCCTTCGGTTCAGTTAGCACAAACTGACTAACCAGCATCGCTTCACCACTCTCCTCTCCTCCTCGACTCCCTTGACCTTTCGACAAGTCAGCCCCAATTAAGCACACTGTGCTAAGCGTGCGCGCGTAATTATGGGTTTCGGATGAAGCAGCCCTGCTCCCAGCGGAGGTCTTTTTTTTTTTTTTACCTGCGCGACCTGCCGGAAATAAAAGCAGCACTGGATCCTGGACCACCGGCCAAGCGTGGCTGTGGAGCGGAGCCCCATCTGTCTCTCAGCTCATTAAGCTGAACTCCAGCCCTCCAGAGCAGGGGCCTCTGCTGGCCCCTCCTTTAAACAGGTGAAGAGCTGGTCAGAGAGAGAGAGAAAGAGAGGGATGGAGAGAGGCAGGGAGAGAGAGAGAGAAAAAGAGTAAGAGAGAGGGAGAAAAAAAGAGAAAGACAGAGGGAGGGAGAGGGAGTGAAAGAGAGAGTGTGTGTGTGTGTGTGAGAGAGAGAGAGAGAGAGAGAGAGAGTGGGAGAGAAAGAGAAAGAGAGAGAGAGAGAAAGGGGGAGAGAGAGAGGCTAGGAGTTATTCCACATAGAGATGCTAAATCTTTTCACCTAGCATCAAAAGTAACACTAACCTCAACCACGAAAGTTCTGCCATTTGCCTCCGTCTTCGTTGATACATTGGATTCGAGACTGGAGTAGTTCTGTGCCTTGGCTTTCTTAATTTATCTTTTATTGTTCACTTTTAGGAATTAAGATGACAGGCATAGCCCAGCATGATCTATAAAGCATTAAATTCGCCAGATGTCTGCCTAACTTGAAATCCTTGATGAAAGTGCAAGACAAAATATTGCTGGAACAAAGTGGTCTTGTATGTCCTTAGATGCGGATGTATGCAATTGTTAGTGGAGTGAGGGTACAGAAAAGCATTTTGTACTCCAAATGAAAAATATCAGGAAAGAAATGGATAGGTTGAGATGATGACTCTCAGCCTGTCGAATTTTTTCTACACCATTGGAGAGATGATACAAAAACACCTAGTGTGGCTAAACCTCTTTGTAGAACACATATTATTAGAAAAGAAAAGAAAAACGTTGGCAACCTTGAGAGACAAGCTCAAACTCTCCCAAGTCCACTGGAACCCCTCCCTGCCACCCCAGGGACAGATACCTCTAAATAGTTATCACTTAAACACAAACATGTGCCTTGATGCACACCCAAATGAGCATACCATTCCAGCACCCTTCCCACCACGCTAATGTTTTTAGGTTCCACTGTATGGAGGCTCTCAGAGAGAAAACAACTATCACAGATGGTTTTTTGTTTAGTACTATT